>NC_050513.1:5101-10497 GCF_002922805.2 Oryzias melastigma
GCTTGATGATAAACAGGTTTTCATCTGTTGGGTACATCTGTGTATGAGGTTTTTTCTGGGCAAATTTTTTCCCGTTTTTCTTTTGCTCTTTTGGCGACCTCCATCTATTCTCTCCCACAGTCCACCTAGGATGGTCGGGTCTTTTTTTGTGTTGTCCATCTATCAGAGACGAGGGAATTTGCTTCATCTTGTTTTTCTTGTTCTTCTTCCTTCTCTCCTCTGCATTCTTGTTTGGCCTTCCTCCTCTCGGGAAGTCGCAGTCTTCATCTAAAACTGGTTTGGCAGGTGGGTTTCTCGAGGCGGGGAATGGTCTCTTGGGCTTCCACGGTTTAGCACTGCCGCCCCCATCCCTGAACTTTTTTGTTGAAGGTGTTTCATCTCTGAGCTCTTCATCTTTAAAATATATGTGGTTAGGAGTGGACTTGTGGGTAGGATTTGGCGTTCATCTGAGTGTTGATTTTCTGTTTCTTTTTGGGTGGTTTGATGGAGGAAGGCGTCTGAGAAGGACTGGAGAAGCTGCAGTTTTTCTGCATTTCTAATAAAAATACAAAAAAAGAAAGATTGGGGTTATTACTATTTTATCTTCCGATGCAGAGACACAAGAAGGTAATGAGCCTTCACTTAACATACAGAAATAGATCAAATTGCAATATTATCTAATTTTTAGCAAAAATAGAATATTTTACAATATCCTCGCTGCAAATAAAAAAACAGCATTTTTGACAACAAACAAGAGTAATCCTAAAATCTGAAACCACAAAGATTATCTTATGAAATGAACAGCAAACCTTTTACTTTGACATTATACTTAAAGCTCTGTTTAAATGTTTAGTTTTGTTTTTTTCGAGTAAAATTCTGCTTTTTTATTTAAAAAAAAAAGAACAATTTTGGGTCTTTCAAAGTAATAAAGCATCTACACTATAATTAAACAATGTATCAATTTAGATGACAAATGGTCCAAAGTTTGTTTAAATTGTAAAACTTAAATTTGAAGTGTAAGTTTTTGCATATAATATATTGACTTTTCTTTGCAAAAATAAAATAATCTGAGCCACAAACAACTTAATATGAGCATTACAGTTAAATAAAGATGATAAAGATAATGAAGGAATCAGTGACTTACTTTGAGCTTTTATCTTTATCCTTTGTTGCCTGCGGTTAATTTCCTTCAACGTGTCGTAGTGTTCGATGAATGGGATGCTGACAAAAACCACTTTGAACATTCTCGGTTTCATACAGGCCTGAGGACAAACAGCAAAAAAAAGAAAGAATATTATGCCTGCGTTTCTGAAAACACACCCCGTTAATTTTTTAATCTGCTGTAAAAGCATTCATGTGGTCTTTTAATTATGATTATGCAGTTTTTAGCCAAAACCAAATAACTGTGTTGTTTTCTAGGACAAAGTTTCTGCAGAGCAGCAGTAGTTTACTACAAACTGCTGAAGTTGTTGGCAGGACACTTATCACAGGATAGGCCTTCCCCACTTCCCATCATCCCTATTTTTATACTCTCTCCTGCTAGCTTAGAGCCACTCCCAACCCCACCCTAATATTATCGGTGCAATAAAACTGCTGAGCAATATCGGAGCTATCCAGCTGTACAGTTTTGAGCCAGATGCCAGCACAGAAAACGTACATGGATCTATTTGTCTGCAATTGGACGTATCAGAATGGAGTGGAGCAGGGAGGGAGCTTGTAGCTTCCAGTAGTAATCTGTACGCCACACTTACAAGCTTTTTCCAAGAACATTTTTTGTCTGCTCCTGATTCCCGTTTTTCCTCCTCTTGCTTCCTTCTTTCCCTTAAAGCCGTCACTCAGGGCTTGCTTTGCTGTTTTTTCATCCTCAAAAGTTTTAGCCCTTTAAATTAAAAGTGGATTCATCTGGACTCCAAAAGACACACGCAGTGATAGTAACTGCTCACATGGGGGGTGTTATGACCCCTGCTGGCTGAGAGNCAGCCCGTGTGGATGTGCCATCATGGAGAAGATGGACAACCTGTGCCACTTCTGTAGAGTTAAGGAATCGCCTCATACTGCCAGTAGAGATAATTACGCATGAACAATAAGATGTAAACAAATTATTTTTTGACA
The DNA here is from genome assembly GCF_002922805.2 of Oryzias melastigma. Classification (NCBI taxonomy): domain Eukaryota; kingdom Metazoa; phylum Chordata; class Actinopteri; order Beloniformes; family Adrianichthyidae; genus Oryzias; species Oryzias melastigma. Next base: position 7,193 of record NC_050513.1, read on the forward strand.
GAAGTTTGTGAATTGATAAGAAATTTCATTTCAAAATGATTTATTCATCCCTTCCTTGACTGTTCCAAAGCAGAAATATCTTTAAAATGTAAAAGAAAAATGACTTGACAAAACTGTTTCAATTGAAGTTTCATCTAATAAAATTGAATTAAAAAGAGATGATTTTTAAAGTATTAATATGTTTTTAATTAAGCTATTGTAACCTTCTCTTCTTCCATTTGCAATCGAATTGTATGCCATTCATTCACTAGAGAGCAAAAATAGAGAAACTCCAGAGAATAATTATCAGTTCCACTAATGACCAGCAGATGGAGCCAAATCGGTATAAATACAGCATCTGATTGCTCATTTAGGAGCAGCAGGGATTTCTTGCCATAGGTCCAGATGACTACAATACACCACAGGTAAAGGTAACTGTTGATGTAAATTGTCATTACCTAATCTTATCAAACAACACGTAACATTGGTCGGGTCATGAACGCTCAGATAACCCTCTAACTTTCAGGTTTATCTGACAAATGTCACTAAATGTGAGTGAATTTAGTGCAATTTACGTCAAGTAGGGCAATAATGTAAATGCCAAATTTACTCAGAAAATCCTTTTCAAATGCAAAGTTAGGCATATTTCATTGTTGTTAATAACTTTTTTTCCTTTTCTGCTCATGTATGGAGAGAAAATAGTATCACCTTGATTTGTGTGTAACTTTGGATTTGTGAGTGCGTAATTCTTGATATATACTGTAACTCTTACAATATACACTGCTTACAAAAATGAAAGAAGCACTTTAAAGAAACACATTAGATACATCAGATCTCAATATGAAGTTGGATATCTATACAAATAATGACAGGGCAGTGTCTTAGGATCAAAAAGATGCCAAGTGGTGTCCTGTGGCAGTTCCTCCCAGATCTGTGTGAGGGCATCTCTGAGCTGTTGTACAGTNAAACGTGCTGATGTAAGATCGATGCCAACAGCTCCTCCAGAAGGAATCTGCTCTGACAGCTCCGCCCCAGAATAACACAACACTCAATTTCTCTCCTTATCCAGTGATGATCAGCAAAAAAAACTTCATTTTAGATACACAATACCATGTATCTGTGTCCAGTCTTCAATAAACTCCAGCTCAGCAGGTGTTTGTTACTTTATACGCAGCGCTCCTTTAAGACCCTCCCCTTCACAACCCCCCAGATCCAGTCCGGCACAGCTGTGAAGGAGCTGCATGTGTGTTGTGGAGCAGTATAGGGATAGCCAGGCAAACTAAAAGCAGATATATCACATGCGCATCCATCTTTGAAGAAGTTTGGATTATTTTCGTGGGAGAAATGTAGACCCACTGCTACAGACTCTAGGATGATGTCATGGACGGGACTCCAGCCACACGCAGCGGCAGGCGGAGCTTCAGGAATCGAGTTGTTTTACTTCCATGTAGGAACAAACTTGCAAAAAATAACTAATATTTCATAAATAGCTCATTTTTTAGTGGTTCAAAGGTAATATATGATCTTATATATAGATATAGTTCACCCCGAAGGGCTTAAGTAAATCATGGTATGTGTCCTTTAATGTCAGACACGGTGGAATCGTCTGACTTTTGCTCTGTTCGCAAAAAATATGTGAGAACGGAAATTTAGGCAACTTTTAACTGGTGAGAAAAGATCTTCTGCAGGTCCATGTCTAATAGCCAAAGCTAATGCTAGTGTTAGCATTAGCACAGATTAAAAGAATAAAATCATTATTACCTTTATAATCAAACAAGCAGCATTCACTGAAGTTCTTGTAACCTTTGTCTAACTTTAACCAGGTTGTCGGAGAGAAATAATCCACGACTGGTTTAATATCATCCAGAGGAATTTGAAGAAGCAGCTGAGCTGCTGTTCTGACTGCAGACAGGATTACTGACATTTGTACTCTGATTTGTGAACGATCTAAGAGGAGAAAATGAATACAACCAGACATTAATAAAACAAATATTGTTCAAATTTCGGTTACCTTCTGTACATAAAATAGCTTTACAGAGCGTTCAGCTGTCAGCCTTGCCGCTCTAAATCATAGACACCAGAAGTGACTGCACTAGACATCATATCACATGACATCACATAAAAAGGGTCTTTTATTATTGAGTATAAATGGCTCAGAACAAAGCAGCATACATTAACAAGTTCTCAAATCAGAATAAGAGAAAGAAAGAAAAAAGTAACAGTAAACAACGCCACACAAGAGTAAATATATATGTATATATAACATATTTCTCTTAAAAGAAAAGAACTGATATGTTTTATAACTTGAAGTTTTTAATAAAAATAGAAGTACAATTTAAGGTATATTACCTATTTAAAAAATGTGTTCTAAAAACTCAAATTAGACATGGGCTTTGGGTATTTGGGTCTTGCACATAGGGCTGGGCGATATGGCAAAAAAAAAAAAAATCATGATTTTTTTCAATTTTGATTTATCACAATTTCTTTAAAATAAATACAAATTGACAAAAATTGAATTATAATGATTTTAGTTGAAAGAAGTAAACACATTTTGAACAAATATTTATATTTATCCAAATTAAATAGTTATTATCTATTAAGATCAATCTGTAAAAAGTCCAAGAATTGCGTCTTCTACTGCTACAGATAATGCATTGCTGCCAAATGAACAGCTTCTAAACATGTGTTTTTATTTTGCTCTGTGCTAAAATCCATAAAACAGAGCTTGTAAATGATTGTCACCCAAGACCAGAAATGAGGGAGACTGATGAAGTTTATAGCATGAATGACTGATAAAGTTTAGTGAAGTCCTTTCCTTATTAAAAACATCTCAAAGTGCTAAATAATGATGATAATATTAATAAAAACACCCTTTACCACATTTTCAAATGAAACTGAAACTTTTATTATTTTTGGATTACATACATGGTAAATAAATCTCAATTGCTTCAGAATTTACCTTCAAATAGACGATTTCGTTGTACTTTGAGAAAAAGGCTTCAGCTAGCTTCTTTAACTGATACAAAAACATTTTTAAACTTGGATGATAACATCAAATACATCTGCCAAACTGTTAAGATTCCAAACACGGTGATAATAGCAGTAAATGTTGTGGCAGTTTTAAAAGTTTACATCCACAGCTCCTTCACTAACATCTGCTCTCTGTGTTTATGTCACTGAGCAGAAAGTTAGCGTTAGCGTTAGCGCTGTAGATTCTAGCTGGGCTTTCTCGGGTCTGTACAACCATGAGAAAAGATCAACAGTGACGCCATGGATTAAGAAAATCTTGTGTGAACTCACTTACACTTCTTACGAAGACAAAAAAA
>NC_050513.1:10503-34662 GCF_002922805.2 Oryzias melastigma
AAAAAAAAGCGACCGACAACAAGATTTAGGCTCTTACAGTAGCTAGCCACGAGCTAGCAAAACAATGCAGCATCTTGACCGCACATTTTACGTGTTTTCAACATGAATTTCCATCAGTTTTTGTTCAGATTGAACGTGAATATGAGCAATTATTATCCGCTATGTTTAAAAACCTGAAACATTAATAAAAACGTACATCAAAGAACCAAACTAGCTTGTCTCTCTTAGTTGCTAGCACCCACTTTAGCTCACAGTTCAAAGTTCCCAGCCTGATTTCTCTCTATTAAAATGTGATTCCTGTCCTGTGATGATTCCTCTCCATCGGATTATTTTGTTAAGGTTTTTGAAGTCGATTGCTGTGGTATATTGAATCTGAAATGTTGAATTACATTTTATGTTAATCCTGTGGCCAGCAGAGGGCAAGCAAGGTTCACATAGTGTGTGTTACGTGTTCGTAATAAACGGAAGTCCGATAAGTCTGAGCGAGCAGGTGTGTTCAGATGTACCGAGACGTGGTGGAATGTAATTAAAAGCTGGAATGTAAATAAAAGCTGGTGCACCTTATTCACCGTTTGGACTTCTTTTATATGAAGATGCAACAATTGTAAAACACTGCATCTCCGTCATTCATTACTGGAGAAGACTCCATTCATAGTGATGGCGCACGTGACTTCCAATCCAGTAATAATATGTCATTGATTAATTACAAGAAAAACACAGAGGAGGAGGAGGAGGAGCAGCTCGGATTTAAAGTCACAGCTGTCAACAAGCTTTTGCCTTCTCGCTCCTGCAGCTTTTCGTAGTAGATCGTGATAAAACGAACTCTCAAAATGACAGATCGTCAGCTTTGGAGATCGTAAGTCGGTTTTATATCGTCATATCGCCCACCCCTACTTCCACATAAGAATTTCATTTTTGAAACCAACAAAAACTGGGGGCAATGTCAAAAACATTTATTTAAATAAGATTTTACAAATATTAAAGTATCAATACCAAATTCCTCTTTTTTGTTGTCTGTTTGTAGACCAAACCTAATAGTTTGTAAATGTAAAGGGGAACAATAAATCTTATTTCAGGTTAACCAGTGATGAAAATCAAACCAGAAAGTTTTGGATTTCACACATGAATAAAAACGTTTATCAACCGTTTCTATAATGTTCCTGCAAAAAAGTGTACATGTTTGTGTCAATATTGAATTTTCTCTGAAAGTAATAATTAGATCAATAAATAACATTTAAGATTATGAATGGATGTTCTTTTACTTTTGATGGAATTGGAAAATGAAGATATTGTGTTAAAAACTTTGAATTGTAATATTTAAACATATATTTTTTAGTTGAGATGGGAAAAGATGTTTAGTAAAGGTTGTTCTTAAAAAATCGATGCACGTCTTGCCCTTTGACTGACAACCATCTATTAATAATGATAGTTCCCTAATAATGAAAGAAGAATTTGCTAAACTAGTTTTGGACAATTGAATCATGGCTATTGGAATGACTTTTACCATTTTAATGAATGTAGCATCTGTTTGTGAATTTGTTGTATGATATTTCCATTGTTGTATAAAAGATGTAGAATTTTCCATTTTCCATCCAATCCTTACACAAAATAAACTTTCTTTTTATTAATAAACACCAATTGTACCATATTGAGTTGGTATGAGGGGAAAAGTTGTGATTATATATCATTTTCCAGTACTGCAGAACCTGTTAATGAAAATTAGATACACTAATTAGTAATTCTGATAATTCAAAGTCACATTTAAGAAAAAATTTCAAAGCCACCAAACTTGTCAAAAAATATTTTAGGAAAATAAAACCAATTACTGTTTGAATTTTTTATAAATGATTGCAACCATTCCAGCTTGATAGAACCTTCAAGGCCTCAAAGTCCATCACATTCAAACCTCTTTCTTCTAATCAAAACACTGATATATCAACTTGATTTCAGGTATAAAATAATACATTGATTAGAAAATACAAATGTCAGTAATCCTGCCTACATGCATCACCTACTGTGCATTTTTAGTGGATAAAAAAGACTAAACTGTGATCTCAACAGAACACATCCCCTTCCTTGGCTCCAAGCTGCAGGTGTGTCCTCCTCAGGCCGTCATCAGACTAGCAGGTCGCGTCCTCTGGAAAGGGATGGTGGCCAACCCCCTCCCAGGAGGCATGGCTCCGGAAGGCGCGTGGCCCCGCCCAAGTGTCCTCTTCCATTCTGGCCCTTCCCAAGTCAGGTGTGTCTCTCCTGTGTGTCCTACATCTGTGTCTCCTCTCTGCCATGCCTGGTGCTCCTCAGGTGCCATCAGTTTCCACAAAATGTCCGTAAGGAGTTCAAATGCGTCGGAATTTCCATCACGGCGTACGCAGAGGTTCCAGAAATAAATAGAATAAAAATGAATAAAAACACACCCTGTTACTGTATATATATTCACTGTAATATGTTCACTGTCTCTCCTCTGAACATGTCCAAACCATCTCAGTCTGGCCTCTCTGACTTTATCTCCAAAACCTCTAACATGTGCTGTCCCTCTGATGTATTCATTCCTGATCCTATCCATCCTGGTCACTCCCAAAGAGAACCTCAGCATCTTCATCTCTGCTACCTCCAGCTCTGCTTCCTGTCTTTTCTTCAGTCCCACTGTTTCTAGTCCGTGGCTACATTACAAACAAAACATTTCTATGACACCTTAATAACAAACTGACAGTTTAGACTCAAGAAATATTCTTAACAAATTAATATTTATCTGAAAGGAGAAAGAAAGAAAACACACCGAGCTGTTTCCTCAGTGAGAGCTTTTACACGAATGAGTGAAACAAGCCCTGTGCGCCCCCTTCTGGTCGTTTGAGGCATAAATCATTGTAGGAGCAAAAAGTGAGAAAATTAGAGATTTTCAGAAAGAAAGTATTCATAAGGATTTTGGGTGATTTTTCTGTGATATTAAAAGAAAATTGACCCTTATATATACCACAATGACATCCAAAAAGACAAAGTTTGTCTTTCTGAACCACCAAACGCCCTACGCTCACAAAACGGTATCATGTACTGTATGATCATGTGACTTCTGGGGATGAAACGTAGCTCTGTTAGAACATTTAAAACCTGTTCAACAGAACCTTTTATGTGTAAACCAACTTTGAAGTTACTTTGGGATTACTGATCGTACTCTCAGCTGATGATGAGGAGCTTCTGCCTTCTTCATGGAGCGATAGTGGCGTGTGCTAACGGTAACCTCGCCTCTAATGAGACGTAGGAAAGGAATCACGTCTCAGACTGATTCTACCTGACACTGAACATTACATTTACACAAGTTTAGAAACACTCGGCTGTGGAGTAACTGAAACACAACTAACGGGTCATAAAGATAAAGACAGTGATAATCAGACGTGTCTTTCATGCTAGCTAGCATTAGCCCAAATGAAAAGTGACAACGGTATTTGAACGTCATTTTACAAATATTGCAGTCAGTTCTGAAGTTTTTTTCTTTGCTGCACAGACTCGCAGGAAAGGTTAAGGTTAAAATTGTGATTCCGGTTTGAGTTAATGCACCAAAAGCATCTGCAGCTGCGCTCTAGCTAACAGGACTTCATTAAATACTCTGAACAGTAACAGCATTTTGCTTTAGATTCACATAAAATACGTAAAACGCTGCAGGAATCTGGATTTTGCCTGCACCTGCTACCTGTCACCAACATGAATTTCCTTCAGCTTTAGAGCTGGTCGCACATAAACACATGCAAATAACATCAGCTTTAGCCAGTTACCTTTAAAATTTGCTATGTAGGATGACAAATACAATTTAAATCATTTTTGCATTTTTATTTTGGAGAAATTTGCCAGAAAAACGAACAATGCGTCTAACATTGTTTATAGTAACTCTTGGTTCCTCCAAAAAACATCTTTTAAACTCAAAATAATCTGATATTTCCACTTAAAGAGCAGCCCACTGCCTTAAACGGAAAGTACTGAGTGGTCATATACCGAACGCGGAAGTAGGTCGTGCATTTAGCCCATGGAAGTGGAGAACACTTGGACTCATTAGCCTCGTTTCCACTGAGCGCTCCAGTATGGTCTGGAATGATCCGGTCTGCTATTGTGAGCGTTTCCATTGTTAAATAGACCCATTAAATGGTTCCGACCCGTACCTCTTGAGGGCCCTCATCCGTTGTAGGTCCATAGAAAAATGGATTGGAACAGTTGTGGTGGAGCTGCTGTAGCCACCCGATGATTGGCAGAGAGTGATACTGACTTCAGAAAGCACCAGTTCCACACCGATTCCGTTTTCCTCTTTAGTGGCATATTTTTCTTAGCCCCACTGATCTTCTTTCAAACAACAGTAATTGTAAGGGGTAAGAAAAAAACGTATTCACGAAGAATATTTTGTATTAACAAAGATAAATTTGTATTCCTTAATACAAAGTTGTGCATACATTTATATTTTGTGCGCAACTTTGTAGAAAAAATATGAATGTAGCATTTTGTTTTACGTTTAACATGTCTCTTTTGAATACGACTTTTCTTTGCCTTTCTTTGAATTTCTCCTGTTCACACTGTCAAAAGTACGTCACAGATCACAGGCTGGAACCTCGAGTCCTGGAACCTCGATTGATCAAACTGCGCATATCTGTCTAAGTTTATTTATTTATCTGAAATAAAATAGATTTTTTAAAGAATGTTATGAATGCCATAACGGGACAATTATCTTGATAGCTGTAGCTCTGTTGAATATTTAAGACAACCGATCAACACAGTGATCTCCGACCACATTTTGTGGTTATCAACTGATTGTGTTTTAGCGGCGGATCATTTTAGAACCAAAGTGGTGGAAAACGGCCCAAAGGGAGTAGCAGACATGCCCGTCCACTCATTAGGTGGTTAAAAAACTCATGTTGAAGTAAGACAAAACACAAACAATTGAGCTAACTCAGAGCTAAAGTAGACGGTCAGGCAACTTTTGGGGCTGTACAAACAAACAAACACATTATAAAAAAGTCAGTAGGATCAGAATACCCAATTTTCTTTCTGTTTCTGATCTTTCTTTCTTTTCTTATTGACTACGGCTAGAGTTGTCCGACAGTTAACCTCCTTTAGCTCCGTTAGCTTAGCTGTTTTTATCTTTTCCATCCATTGTCTTCAGCCACTGTCCCTTTTGGGGTCACGTTGCTGCTAGAGCCTGGCCCGGGTACTGATGGGCGAAGGCAAGGGTACACCTGGACTGGTCCAGCACCTGGAGCGGGCCCATCCGCCCCGCCTGTACTGGGATCAAACTTCTCGGCTAAGCGGGGATCCTCCATGCTATGAGTTGCCATCCTACATGCCGCTGCTGGCTGGTGTTATGCCAAGGAACCGTTCCCCTGCCAAAACGATGCTTGAGACTGGGGAAGCAAATTCTGGCAGGGGACGTAACTTAACAAAACATCAGCAGTGGACAGCAGAACGGCAGCAGCAGAGATCCCTCCGCTGCCTTGTCGGGCGTTTCTATTCTTTCATCATTCTCTAATAAACATCTCTCCCTTTTTGCCACCACTTTCGGGTCCATTTCATTGTTTATATGCTGCACTGTTGTCGCCCGGCAAAATAAATAAATAAAATATAAGCGGCAGGACTTGACTGTTAATATCTTTTTTTCCACAGCAGAGCTTCAGTGTCAAGATAATTTTCTTGCCATCGTACTTGCGCGTGCTCTCTCAGTTGGATCAATGTTCTGCACTCGATGTATCAGCCTGTGACCTCGTGATGTGTTTTTGACAGAACAGGAGAAATTCCTATTCAAGACAAATAAGTCATATTCTAAATAGACATGTTAGATGTAAAACTAACTGTTGCATTCATATTTTTTCTGCAAATTGTGCGAAAAATATAAATGTATGCACAACTTTGTATTTATGAATAGGAATTTTCTCTTTAATTCTTTCTGGATATGTTTATTTTTGAAAGTTGTCTTACCCCATGTAACTCCTACAGTTCCCCTGCTTATTTGCATTTCTTTATTCGTGGTTTGACTTTGCAGATTTTTTTCTTTGTTGTTGTTTTTCAGTTACATGACTTCTCCACTTTGTCAAAAAAAATGTCTCCAACAACTCAAGACACTTTTTGCTTCCAATGGTCCAGCGGGGGCTGCAGGAATTTCCCAGGAGAGGAGCGCACCAGCCTGTCTGCTACACACACACAGACGCCCTCAGACTCACAGCAAGCCTGCATGGAGAAATGGCATCAGCAGACTCATAAGCGGCTAGAAAATTCCCTGATAATTGCAGAGGATAACTATCTTCCAGAGCAGGTGTTTATTATGGATGAAACTGGAAAATTCTGGATAGAGATTCGCTCTCGTACTTGTTTGATGAAGGAGAAAGCACATGCTTTTTTTAAGGCACAGAGACAAGGGGTCAGTCCTCATTAAAAGTATGCAGTCTGTTGTTCTGGATTCATAAAAAACTCTTTATGTTGAGAAAAACTCCAATGTTCTTAAATAAATGTTTACATGATCAGAAGTGTCTTTGATGAGTATGGACTGGAGCAGACGTTCTGAAAGCTCTCTAAATTCATGGATTTGCAGAGGTCTCTACTCCCTAACCCATGTGAATAAGGAGGGAACACTGTGTATGATATACAAAAAGCAAAGCAAGAAAAAGAGAATTAGAATTTAAAGAGTTTGAAGTGAAACATAAAATACCTGAATGACTGACAAACATCAAACCAACCTGCAGAAATGTTATCAGATTCCAGCCTCAGCGTCTTGATGAAGGACGTCAAGACAAGGTTTTGACAAAGCCGTCACTCAAGAACATCAAACCACGCTCCGGCAAAAATTCAGTTTCATTCTGACAAACGATGACAGTGTGCAGACAAAGCAGAGATTCTTCTCTAAAGAGACAAACTAGCAGATCCAGATGGATGAACTTTGACATTCAGAACTGTCTCCTGTGTCAAACACCTACAAGAGTTCATCTGTTCATTCCGGGCCTCTCCCTAAGTCTCTGTTTGAGAAACTTCACTTTCAGAGACAGTACCCAGCAAATATTGGGCTGATTTTGGCGGGCTCCAGGTGGGTTTGTTTGTGGGTTTCATGGTGGCCTCATCTGTTTTTGCCCACACTGGCTTGAGTGGGCATTCAGTAGTCTGGGTTGCTAACTCGCTAACTTGCTACGCTGTCTGCCTGGCAGCTTGTTAGCTCACTACACTGTCCACCGGGCGGCTGGTTAGCATAGGTACCCAGACCTCTGAGTCCCCACCTAAATCAATGTAGACAAACCCACCTGGGCCCCACCAATTCAGCCCAAAGGTAAACCATATGGGGCCCACCTTGAGATGTTCACTGGGCAAAAACAAGACATCACGGAGTCTATGGAGGACACAACAGTGGTCATCACCACACAGGCGAGGTGAGCCGTCCGGTCCGTTGGTGCAAAGAGAACAAGCTCTGACTCAGAGACTGGTGAGGACTTCAGAAGAAGACCACCAAAGCACTGACCATTAACTGGTCTTCGCTGTATAACACATGACAGAAGCCGCGTCGCTCTTATGGAAGAAAACAATGAAACTTGACACTCAAACTGAGAGCAGGCAGCGTTTTATTTGGATGTTTGAATTGTTTTTATCGGTCAGTTGATTCCAGAAACATCAGCATTGCTGAAAACATCTCAGACCCCTGCAGAGTGACGGTTCAGAAGAACTTCTCTAATCTAAAACCCAACAAAAACTCACTTGGAAAGTGAAACTTAAAAACAGTTAAGTGAACAGATTTCAGCCTCAGCAGAAATCCTGCTTTGTCTGCTGCTGATTACCTGATCAGGTGTGTTTTTCCAATGATGGGCTTCAATGGCAGGTTGGTTGGAAACCATGTAGGACTTTGGACACCCCTGTTCTAAAAGAATCAACTTGGACCTGAGAACGGTGGAAATCTCAGGCTGAGGAAACCACATTACGACCTCAGACTTGGTTTTCTGAACTTTTCAGGCAAACTTACCTCATAATTCAGACCGAAAATCAATGGTGTAGGAGCCAAGATGGAGCAGAAACATGAAAGTTTAGCAATTAAATCTAAAAAAGCTCAAAGAGGAGAAATGCGTTAAACCAAACAGAACCGAACCTAGAAGATGGGACAAAACTTTCCTTCCTTTTTGGTTGTCTTTGTGACAGTTTGTCAAGATTGGCAGTGATTTTTCTGTAAATAAGTTAACAGACATATGGATGAAACAAAGATGTTTTCAGGTGATCCATTGATCTATCTCTGGTTCTTCCAAACATCGGTCCTGGAGGCCCATCGGACCATCTGCTAGTGAGTTCTTTGTCCTGCTGACAGCAGCTTTGACACTTTCAAACTGAAAACATTTCAGTTCCTGAAAAAAGGCCCAAATGACGCCCGTCGATTTGTGAAAGACTTTTCTTCACATCGCTCTTTACACATCAAGATCACACAACGTACACGCAGTGTTTCAGCAGGAACCATGAAGGAAGGTACTGCCCACGACCACTTCCTGCGGATCAAACCATAAAACAGAACTTTTCTGGTTTTGGTTTTCCTCTGGATTCTGATGTTTGAAAATAAAATGACTAAAAACTGTTTAGTTTTTTTCTGATCTTTTCTTTCATCTCTGTAGTTTTTCAAAGCATCGTGAAGTTGTTGTTCATAAGGTTTGATAAATAACGCCACTAAAATCTCAAAACTAAATGTTTTGACCCCGGTCAGGTAACGCCCAACTGTTTTAAGAAGATCAAGATGCTTTTATAGCAACAGACTGGAGGGGTGGGGTGTTGAAACCCCTTCCCTCCACAGCACTGACAGATGACGCAGCCGGGTGTTGAAACGCCGGCAGCTGTTGGGTCACCTGTCCAGGCAGCGAGCAGAAACACAGACCTGGGTGTGAGGAGGCTCTTCAGTCTGGTCCTCCCCAAAGGTGAAGTGGATGCAGAAGAAGAGACTGGCTTCTCCTCTGACTCCTGCTGGAAGTGAGTTTTCAAGAGCTTGTGTGAGTTCAAATCAATGATAATCATTGTTGAAATCATTTTAACTGAATTATTGCAGCGTGATTTATCTGCGTTCTGGAAGGTTTCTGCAGAGGCTACTTCCTGTTTTGTCTGTGAACAGGACGTTTCTGAGGGATAAATGTTTCCTCTTTACCCCAACCAGCTCCATCTGCTGCCATGTCCTTCAGCTACACCTTCGACAATGACTTCTTTGAGAATGAAACCTCCACCTATGACCTGACTCCAAACACACAGGCGTGCCCGCAGGCGTCTCTGGGACCTGCAGCTGGTCTGGTGCTGAGCGTTGTCCTGGTGGCCATCTTTGTTCTGGCGATCCCTGGGAACGTGTTGGTGGGGTGGGTGATCAGCACCAACAAGCGGGCTCTGACTCCATCGGACGTTTACTTGTTCCACCTGACGGTGGCCGACGGACTGCTGGCTCTGACGCTGCCCTTCTTTGCCGTGGCCTTCATCCGGGGGTGGATATTCGGGGACTTCCTGTGCAAGTTCCTCAACCTCATCATAGAGGCCAACTTCTACACCAGCATCATCTTCCTGGCGTGCATTAGCATCGACCGTTACCTGGCGATCGTGCACACCCGGGAGTTGCAGCAGAGCCGGCGCCGGTCCTGCAGCCGCCTGCTGTGTGCAGCGGTTTGGGCCGTGGGCTGGACCCTCGCCCTGCCGGCCCTGTTCAACACCACCACCGCCGTTAGTCTCGGAGACCAGCCTGAAACATGGCTTTGCACCGAGAGCTTCCACATAGGCCGTCCCACTGCGTGGAGGCTTGCCACGCGTGGACTCCTGCACGTCTTTGGCTTTGTGGTCCCTCTGGCTGTCATGGTCGCTTGTTACAGCATCACCATCACAAAGCTGCTGCACACTCGCGGTTTCCACAAGCACCGGGCCATGAGGGTGATCATCGCCGTGGTCATCGCCTTTCTCCTGTGCTGGACGCCATACCACATAACCCTGATGGTTGACACTCTACTGAGGGCAGAGCTACTGGGGCTGGACTGCGGTGTGCAGAGTGCGGTGAGCGTGGCTCTGGCCGGAACCAACAGCCTGGCTCTGCTGCACAGCTGCATCAACCCTTTCCTCTATGCTTTTGTGGGGAGGAAGTTCAGGAGCAAAATGAAGCTTCTTCTCCAGAGGAAGTTCGGACGTGATAGGGCGTCAGTGTCAAAGGTCAGCAGGTCAACCTCAACTTCGGAGGTAGCTGGAACAGTTCTCTGAGGCACCCCAATCATTTTCAATGGATTTTTAGTACAGATAAATATAAATTCATTTCTTTATTGTCCTTTGTTGTTTGCTCCAAGCCTTATTGCTCTTGTGGAGCTCTGCTGCCATCTGCTGGGGGTGCTGTGGTACTGCAGCATCCCAGTGGCTGTTGGAGGTTTGCACTTTTCTCTAGTTGTATACTTATTGGGATGTTTTTCTGTCTCTATGTATATGTCTGTTTTTTTCTTTACCTTAACAAAAAAAATGCTACATTTTATGCTTTCACAACTATATGAATAAACAATTTGTTTACATTTCAGTTTCTGGTCTTTTTTTTTTTTTTAATTTAAATTAATTAATTACATTTTCTTCTGGGCTTTCAAAGTTAATTTACCCCCCAGGGAGCAGCAGCAAACATAGAACATAAATATAAGGGGAAAAAACAATCAAATTAGAAATAAATACGTTACAGTGGCCAAATTTGACCCCATGTGTTTTTCAGGATTAAAGGTCATGTTTATTTTTTTTTTAATAAACGTAATTAATTTAATCAATGTAAGGGTTAATTTTCCTTTATCACTTAAAGTACTTTATTTACTTCCGTCCCTTAAATTATCTCGTTAATTTACTGGTTTATAAATGAATTTTCTGTGTTTTTGCAGAACCAACAATATGTTAGATCTGATGTAAATGTCAGAAGTTGTTTCTTCAGTTTATACTCGCACTCCAATTCCCAACAGCCACCACGGTTTAGTAGATATTCTGCAGCGCGAGGCAGCCGTATGTGGTTGAGTAAAGTCAGACTTTCTGGGGTTTTTTGCCCTAACTCGATAGTTTTGGTTTCCAGATTGCAGTCGGACGCTTTTAACACACTTTTGACTCATTTTGTAACATACCACGTGACGTGACGTCGTACAGGAATCCGTTTCCCCCTCGTTACAGTTAGCCCGCCTTAAACAGAGATTGCTCGAGCTGATCATTGTTTTAGGGCGCTAGCTGCTAACGAAACAACAAGGCAGGGGCGGCGCGTGCACGGCGCCCGCGTGACACGTACCGGTTCTGCTGTGGTTCCGAAAGGACGTTCTCTCTGGGTTTGTTCAGATTCTGACCGGACTTTTCTATTGACAGACCCGCGTGCGTTCAGCGTCAATGCTTTTATTTTGGAGTTTGTTGTTTGAATTCTACAGACGAGTCTAACGGAGTGAATGAATGTGATTTTGACATGATCGTTTCGGGTTGTTTGTAATGTTGGTTCGGTTCTGATGGATCCGGGTTTGAGTAGAACCTGTCCGGAGTTGATGAGGAAAGCCTCTCCGATGCTTCAGAACCGCCGGACTCAGCGGTTCTGCTGTTTGCAGGTCCACCATGCTCCCGCTGCTGTCGGCTCGTGTCACGTGGTGAGGCGGGTCAAAGGTCACACTGGAGTAGCCCTCACCTGAACATGGACCTGACTGCTGCTCCACGCTGAAGGTGCGCCAGCTTTTGCGCTTTTCAAAACAAAAGGCGCTTTTCAAAATAAAGGCTCTCGTGTTGATCTGTCACAGCAGAGCAGGGGGGCACTTTGGATCAGAGAGGGACATGGATCTGAAGAAGGACGATGTGGTGGAGGATGGAGGGGCGGAGGCGGCCGTTTCTGCGCAGGAACCCTCGGAGAACACCCAGAAGATCAGAACGTGGAAGCTGTCGGTGATCTTCCTGTGCTTCTACGGCTTCATGACGTCCCTGAAGCCCGGCGAGGCCTTCATAACCCCCAACCTGCTGAGCTCGGAGAAGAACTTCACCAGAGAGCAGGTGGGTGCTGTGTTTCTAAGCGTCAGCACAGGTGCAGAACTGCTTTAAGACTCATTAACAGAACCAACATGTTCCCCGTGATCCTCCTCACTGTGGCTAAAGTTCACATTCCTTCCAAAGTGGGTCAGCGTGGTGGACTCTGTGTGGTGGAGATGTGGTCCGTTTGTTTGTTTTCTGCTGACCGTGACCCGGTCTCCTTTACAGCGTTCCACATGAGGGGACCGTTCAGGACAGAACCTCCTCAAACTTGGTTGAAGTTTATCGGCTTTGTTTGGGTTTTGGATCCTGTGGAGCCGCGCTGGCTGTAGTCCACATAAGGAGAACCAGATTTGGGTTTTCCTGTAAACAATCCGTTAACTCTGGTTCCAGAAGCTAGAGGTCACGTCAACCCCAACTTTTTCTTGTGAGGGCCACATAACTGTGTGTAACAATCACAGCCTAAATGTAAACCGTAAATAATATATTTTTTTAATCTTCATAGAAGAAAAAATAATACTAAAACATTTTAAAACTAGAAATATAGCATTACCTCCCATATTGTTAGTGTGAATGCTATAAGCTTAACTTAAAAGGCTAGTTCTGATAGCTGAAGATGCTGAAATTGATTACTAAAAAACCTGAAGCTACTAGCTAAAAACATGGAAGCTGATAGCTAGCTAAAATATTAGCAAAATGGCAAATTAGCCCAAAAAACAGAAAAAAAAACAAATTAGCCAAAACAGCTAGCATGTAGCTGAAATATAAGCTAAATGCCAAATTAGCCAAAAAGAGCTGTTAAAAAATCTAATTCAGCAAAAACAGTTAGCATAAGCTTAAAATATTAGATAAACTCCTAATTAGCCTAAAAAACCAAATTAGCCAAATCAGCTAGCATGTAGCTGAAATATAAGCTAAACCCTAAAAGGCCTTAAAGTCCTTCGTAAATGCCAAAACAGTCGAAAAGCTAGCATAAAAAGAGCTGAATATTATAATAGCTGAAAGAGCTGGAGAGGTATAGCCGTCCAAGAAAATGTACAGAAGAAAAATAACAACAATAGAGAAATAAAGAAAAGGTGAATCACTATAAACACCATAAAGCCGATAAATATTCTCTCCCATCATAGTTCGGACTGCAGGAGGGTGGAACTAAACGTCACGTTTTATTTGGGTCTCCATCGAAAAGATTGAGAAAAAATAATATGCGTTAACCCTTTGATGTTCTCCAGGTGACCAACGAGATCACGCCGGTGCTGACCTACTCCTACATGGCCGTGCTGGTGCCGACCTTCCTGCTGACGGACCTGCTGCGCTACAAGCCGGTCCTGATCCTGCAGGCGCTCAGTCAGGTGGTCATCTGGCTGATCATGCTGCTGGGGGACCAGCTGCTCCACATGCAGCTCATGGAGTTCTTCTACGGCATCACCATGGCGTGCCGGGTGGCCTACTCCTCCTACATCTTCTCCCTGGTCAGCCCGGACCTGTACCAGCGCGTGGCGAGCTACTCGCGCTCCTCGGTGCTGTTTGGCGTCTTCACCAGCTCCGTCGTGGGCCAGCTGTGCATGTCTCTGGGGAACATCTCCTTCTCCTCCCTCAGCTGCGTCTCCCTGGGCTTCGTCAGCTTCGGCCTGGTCCTCGCCATGTTCCTGCCCTGGCCCAAGCGCTCCTTGTTCTTCAACCGGACTAAAGATCCAGAGCGGCTGACGGCGTCTAAGTCAGAACTGGACCAGATGAAGCCCAAATGCGAGGCAGCGTCCTCTGCCTCGGCCTGGAGGGAGTCGGTCTTTGTGCAGATGCTCCTGGAGGTGAGGAACGTGGTGAAGACGCCCAGCATGAGGCTCTGGTCTCTGTGGTGGGTCTTCAACTCCACAGGATATTACCTGGTGCTGTTCTACGTCCACATCCTGTGGAGCAAGGTCTACCCCGCCACCGAGAACAAGCACGTCTACAACGGGGGAGTGGAGGCCGCGTCTACGCTACTGAGTGAGGAAATCCTGCTGATGCGGCACGTGCGGCGCGTTCAAGAGCGCGCTGAACGCGGGTCAACACCGCGGGCTAAACCAGCGTTCAGCGCGCTCTTGAACGCGCCGCACATGCTGGTGTGTTTGAGTTCTAACCAAATGGACCTGAAGATTCAGGAACACGTTTCTGAGACCCGTTTTTAGAATATTCTTTTCACGTTTTCTTATGGCAGAAGTTTGACTTGATAGGATTTTTATCCTTCACACTAGCGCTTATATCGGCGATAATTCCAAGAATTGATTCGATTTTGAATACATTCATATGAATCTGATCCAGTTCACATCCTGTAAATGTATCAGTGAAATAACAATTGTTTATATGATAGTGTTACATGGATTCTCTAATGGAGAAGGTCCAACGATTGTTCTGCTTCTCCTGGAGGACGTTTCAGTCTGGCCACTAGGTGGCGATGGAGCGATAGCATTACACCTTATTCCAGAAGAAGACAGTATGAGGGAAAAAAGAGGATTTACACCATAAATGGTTACTTTAAAAATGTTCTTCAGAGTTTAGAAAATCAATGCCTGTGTGTTGATAAATATGTTTATTTAGTTAGCATGTGTGTTTAGGTCCGCTGAGCGTTAGCATTAGCCGTCCTATGGGAAATATCATTATAGATTAGCATCAAGCTAGCAGACTTTAGCCTTTTGCATTATATCTATCTCTACATTTATGGATCGATTGTTGATCTTTAAAAGTTAGTTGTTAATCATTATACGTTAGCATCAAGCTAGCAGACTTTAGCATCATGCTTAAGATCGATCTCTACTTTTATGGATTGATTATTGATCTCTACTTTTATGGATCGATTAATGACTTATTAAGCTTCAGTTCGATTAATCGATTTTATCAATCCAGCGCCAATTTGTACCTATTGTTGCATGTTTTAATGTTTCAAACATGTTTTCTAAAAACAAATTTTCGTTTTTTAGTTTGATCATCCCAGAATCAGAAAATTGACGTTATCTGTAGGAAGCGGTACCGAGGAGGCGGTCTCCGGTGTTAGAAACGCCCCTGGAGTCGTGAGGTGCGTCCTCCCTCAGCGTCTGGTTTCTAGCTGCCGCTCCTCCCTGCAGGCGCTGTGATGTCCTTCGCGGCGGGCTTCGTTAAGATCCGCTGGAAGGTGTGGTCGGAGCTGGTCATCGGGATCATCACGGCGGCGCAGGCGGTTCTGCTCTTCATCATGGGAAACACCAGCAACATCTGGGTCTGCTACGTCTCCTACGTGCTCTTCAGAGGCTTCTACCAGTTCCTGGTGCCCATCGCCACGTGAGCGTTTCCGCCGAAGCCGTCCTGATGCGGCGCTGCTGCCGGAGCGTTGACGGTTCCGTCTTTGCTGTCAGATTCCAGATCGCCTCGTCGCTCACCAAGGAGCTGTGCGCGCTGGTGTTCGGCATCAACACCTTCCTAGGGACCATCCTGAAGAGCATCATCAACCTGATCTTCTCAGACAGGAAGGGGCTGGGTCTGGACGTCCACGCTCAGGTGACCCTCTCACAACGCTGTAGCTTTCCTCTAGAAACCTTCTACGAACACAGAGCTGTTTCTGCTGGAGCCTCACTGGATGTTTCCAGGACACCGAGTCTCTTCACCATCAAATGTTTTCCCTTCTAGCAGCTGAAGACACAAACGCTCAGGAAGCCCCGCGGTTCAGAAGTGCTGAGTCAGCAGGCTCAAAGAGATCAAAGCCGACCCGACCAGAGAGTCCAGATCACAAACAGAACTCCTAGTTTCTCGTCTTTCAGAGTTTTTCTTCTGTCCCCTCCTGAAGTCTTCCTCCATCCTGGACCAAAGCAGAAGCTGACTTCCTGTTTTCTCTTGCAGTTCCTGGTCTACTTCATCTACTTCACGGTCCTCACCGCCGTTTACCTCGTCTGCGCCGTCGTGGTCATCGTCCGCCACTTCAGAACGCAGTCCAGAGAGGGGGCCGAGCAGCCCACCGAGCTGACCCCCGTTGACGCACCGGCGGAAACAGAACCGCTGTCCGACGGCCCGAACGCCAAAGCCTGAGGACCGGGCTCCGGCGGGTTCTGGTTCTGCTGCTGCTGTCGTTTGAAACGATGAGCCCACATCATGAAAGTGCCTCCTCAGCTGCAGCAGTCCAGTGCCTGTAGGGGATTATCAGCAGAGAAGAAGCTCCCAACACTCCTGCTCTCCATCCACAGCCTCCTGCTGCAGATTACAGGGATCGCTATGCTGGATTAAATCAGATTATGAGAACTGCGGATTCTTCATCAGATGAAGGTCAAAGGAGGACGGTCAATCCGCAGCTTCTGATGGGATCAAACCTTTGATTTTAGAGAGTTTCAGACCAGATCATGATAGTCTTAAAAAATCAAAATGTGATGGATAATCTTTTCTTCTAACATGCTGAAAACTCTGTTGAATGTAAACCAGGAAATAAATCATTTTTAATAATTTTAAGAAAGAGTTTTCTTTGTGATAATCCGGCTCCAATCGTTGTTGATCTGCGTCTGAAGGAGTTTCTGTGCCGAGTTCATCTTAAAGTTCCAACATTACGCAGAATTTTGAAGATTATCTCAAGATCCTCAGAGTTTTTAAAGAAAAACTGTAGATTTTAAAGAATATTTGAGGATTTACCAGAAAATGTAAAAATAATCTGAATGTTTTCCAGAATATTTGAAGATTATCTGTAGATTTACCAGAAAATTTAGAGCTAATCTGAATATTTTTCAGGATATTTGAAGAAAATGTGCAATTCTTCCACAGTATTTAAAGATAAAACACTTTTTCAGGAAATTTGAAGAGTTACCAGAAACTATAAAAATAATCTGACAGATTTCCAGAATATTCTAAGATTTTTCAGAGTATTTGAAGAAAGCTTTAGCTTTATTTTTATTATTTATTAAAGAAAATCTGGAGATTTTCCAGAAAATTTTAAGATTTACCAGAAAATGTAAAGACAATTTGGATTTTTTTCTGAATGTTTGAAGATAATTTTAACATCTTCCAGAATAATTTGAAGATCTTTCAAGACATGCGTAGAAAATCTGTATTTCTTCCAGAACATTTAAAAAAAATCTGAAGATTTTTCAGAATATTTGAAAATAATGAGATTTTTTTTTTATTTAAAGATGAAAATGTTGAGATTTACCAGAAAATGTTGGGACAATATGGCAGTTTTCCAGAATATTAAAGAAATTTCAAAATATTTAACAGAACATTTCAAAAAATCTGAAGATTTACCAGAAAACTGAAGATTTTCTACAATGTTTGAAGACCTTTTGAATATTTACCAGAAAATATAAAGATAATCTGAAAATTTTCCAGAAATTTGAAGAATCTGAAATATTTTCTCAGAATTTCAGATAAATTCTGAAGATTTACCAGAATATGTAAAGATAATATCATTTTTTCCTGAGTATTTAAAGAAAATCTAAAGATTTTTCTGAAAGTTTTAATTTTTAGAACATTTAAAAAAAATCCGAAGATTAGTTTATTTAAAGTTAATCTGGAGATTTTCCAGAAAGTAGTAACATTTACCACAAAACGTAAAGACAATCCAACATTTTTCCAGAATATTTGAAGAATTTGTAAATTCTGAATTTTCCAGAATATTAAAACAAATCTGGAGATTTACCAGAAAAAATAAAAACAATCTAATTTTTTTTATGGAATATTTGAAAATAATTGAAAGATTTTTCAGAATATTTGAAGCAAACAAACATTTTCTACAATATTTGAAGATCGTCTCAAGATTTCCCAGACAATATTAATACAATCTGAACATTTTTCAGATTTTTAAAGAAGCATTCACGTCATCATTCACATATATTTTCCTCCGTTCGTTTTTTTGTCGCTCCGTAGATCTTCAACTCCTTGACCTATTCAGCTCATTCAGCTATTAAACTATTCAACTCTTTTAGGAGATAGCTGCTCGTAAGTTTCAACTTCATACCTGTTCATCTTTTTAAAGTATTCAACCAACTACCATTTTTTTTAACTCCATTGAATTTGGCTTTACTATATATATTGCTATAATTTATTTCTGATTTTTGCTATTTTCTATTTTTTTCCTATAATTTTTCCTTATTTTTGCTAATTTTTTTTATTTTAATTATAATTTTTTTCTGATTATAACTATTTTTTCCGATTTTTACTAATCTTTTTCCCAATTTTGGCTATGATTTTTTTCTGTTTCTACATTTTTTAATATATGCTATTATTCTTTTGCTATGATTTTTACGATTATTTTTCAGATTTTTACTATTTTTCCTTTTTGTCTGATTTTTACTATAGTTTTCTTCTGATTTTTACTACATTTTTTCTGATTTATGCTATTATTTTGCTATAATTTATTTATTTTTACTATAATTTCTTTTCTGATTTTTGCTACATTTTTGCTCACATTTATTTCTGATTTTTGATCAATTTTAGGTGATTTTTACACCATTTTTTCCTGATTTTACTATATTTTTTTTCTAATTTATGCTGTATTTTCTTCTGATTTTTACTAGTCCTTCAGTGTGGACTCAGTAGTCCGACTCACTGAGCAGCAGAGCTTGCTAACTAGCTACGCAGTCCGCTGGGTAGCCGGTTAGCGTGGTGACCCGGACCACTGAATCTCCACCTACGCCGGTGTGGGCAAACACAGGTGGGACCACCATGGAACCTGCAGATAAACCATATGGGGCCCACATTAAAATGTTTTTGCTATGATTTTTCCTAATTTTTGCTATATTTTTTCTCTGAATTTTATACATTTTTTCCAATATATGCTATTACTCTTTTGCTATGGTCTTTTTTCCCCTGATTTTTACTATAATTTTTCTGACTTTTGGAATTATCATTTTTTTCTATATTTTTTTCTGATTTTTACCATAATTCTTTCCATATTATTACTTTATTTTTTCTGATTTTTACTTTATTTTTTCCAAATTGTGATGGCAGCATACATCTGCCACACCCACAACAAAATGGTGGTAACCTCAATAGACTTCACACTTCATTTTATTTCCCATATTTGATACATTTAACATTTCAAACTCATGTGTAAATAAACACAAACATTTCTCTGAGTTAAAATATAAATTCATGTTTATTTGTAGAAACACATATTTTGATTTCATCATATTGGGTTGTTTGATTAATTTCACCTGTTTTGAGTTACCAGTGCCGTGCATGCTGGTTGCTGCGGGTGTGGCTGAGGTTCTGCTCCTGGAGCTGTGCTGTTGGGCCAAAGGAGGAAATGCCGCCATCACAGCCTTTAAATGCTGCAGCAGGGCAATTGGCAGGCGCCACCTCCAGAAGTCTCCAGGGGGGAAACATGGACTAATTTAATGCTTATTTACTGTGATTCTGTAAAGTTGCTGTTAATTTGTTAATCCTTTTCCTGTACTTTTCTTTTGCTTGCTTTTTCTTCTGAAAGACCAGTATTTTTGTGTTTAGTATTTTGTGTTGTCTTTGTTAAATGTTTAGTTCCCCCCATGTTAGTCAAGTGGTTTGATCGCCCACTATATATGTTCCCCTGTTGTGTTTTAGGTTAGGTCAGTTCATTTCTGTTACTTGGTCTGTTCAGTTGGTTAAGTCAAAGTTACATTTATTACCTGAGTTAATTCTGTTTTGTTGACCTCTTTTAAAGGCCCAGTTTGTAAATTATCTACCTTTTTTTGAGAAAAATTAAACTTTTTATTTTTGGATGAATCTTCTGTTGTCCTCATTGTTCGATCTCTCACACAAATGTTTGCTATATATTTTTTCTGATATATGCTATTTTTTGCTGTAATATTTTCTACATTTTTAGTATTTTTTTTTCTGAATATTTCTATAATGTTTCTTATTTTTGCTATAATTGTTCAGATTTTGCTATGTTTTTTTTTATCTTTTTTCCAATTTATGCTTTTTTTTGTTTGTTTTTGGCTATAATTCTTTTTTTACCATACTTTTTTCTGATTTGTTTTTTGTTGCTATAATTTCATTTGATTTTTGCTTTAACTTTTTCTAATATTTACTATATTTGTTCTGATTTGTACAAAATAATTTCTGATTTTTGCTATAACTGATCTATCCTTTCTTTTTTATGATTTTTGCTATATATATCTTTTTCTTGGACGACAACAGTTGTGATTCTAAAGCCAGAAGATAAGGACACATCGAAGGTCCCTAATATCAATACTCTCTCCTAGAGTGAACTAATGTGTCCGAGTACCGTCCTTATCTTCTTACTGTAGGACTACATCTGTTTAAGTCCAAATAAATGATAGATAAATCATTAAAAAATTATAGTCAAATTCTGAAAAATTTATAGTAAAAAATCAGAAAAAAGTATAGCAAAATAATAACAAAAATAAGAAAAAATAATAGGAAAATCAGAAAAAAATTTAACAAAAAAAAATTAGAAAAATGTAATCAAAAATCGGAAAAAAAATAGCAAAATAATAATAGCAAAAAAATAAATAAGTAATAGTGAAATTCCAGAAAAAAAAATATTACGGTTAACTAAGTTGACCACACCCACAACGTGAGCATCCAGCAGGTCACCCATGGACGGTATTTGTACCCAATATTGTCGGGATTGAATAAATAAATAAAGTTGGTACTGATCAACAGTTGATCTTTTCACCATCGTTTGTTCTTGTTTGTGGTTAAAGTAGGAAGAACCAAACAGACTGCTGACATAAACACAGCAGATCATGTCTGCAACATGACGCATTGTAGCTTTTCAACTTCACCAGCAGGTCATTTGATACTTTTCATGTCCAGATGAAGTTAGTGTTCCGTCTTTTTTTTTAGATCTTTGCTTTTGTAGTTCTTAAAAATAGTCATTCATCCATCTTCTTGGCCGCTTTGTCCCTTTCGGGGTCGCGGGGGTGCTGGAGCCTATCCCGGCTACTGAAGGGCGAAGGCGGGGTTCACCCTGGACAGGTCGCCAGTCTGTCTCAGGGCCTCAATCACACACATTCACTCTCACCTAGGGGGAATTTAGAGTCACCAATTAACCTATGAAGCATGTTTTTGGACGGTGGGAGGAAGCCGGAGTCCCCGGTGAAAACCCACGCATGCACGGGGAGAACATGCAAACTCCACACAGAAAGGTCCCAGCCGGGATTTGAACCGGGGCCTTCTCGCTGTGAGGCGAGAGTGCTAACCACTGCGCCACTGTTACATCCAGGCTCGGTAGATGGAACATAAAGGACTCAGTCAAGTGTTTAAGGTACTAGAAAACCTAGTTTATTCCCACTAAGCCACTAACAAACTGGGGAGCGGAAAGAACTGCTGAGTCAGGCATGGTGGTGTGGCTGCTGGTCATGGGAAGAGAGCGAGGGAGGAGCCAAAATGGGCCTTTTAAATCCTCCTCCATCAGGGTGTTCTGGAGCAGGCTGGAAAACCTGGAGCTGGAAGGAAAAACT
The DNA here is from genome assembly GCF_002922805.2 of Oryzias melastigma. Taxonomy (NCBI): domain Eukaryota; kingdom Metazoa; phylum Chordata; class Actinopteri; order Beloniformes; family Adrianichthyidae; genus Oryzias; species Oryzias melastigma. The sequence continues at coordinate 31,854 of NC_050513.1, forward strand.
GAAAGAAAAAAAAAGGTCCACATAACATCCACCGTTTCCGTTCGTGAGGCTCACCAGCCCAGCTCCTCCAGTGATGCTGATGTGGAAGGACTTGCAGTAAAGTCTGTATTCTGCTCGTTTCTGCTCTGGATCTTTCAGGAGACACTGCTGAGAATTCTCCTAGAAAAGTCACTTGTTGTTAAGCTACATTTCCCTGGGATTTTGCAGCATTTCACGATCCATGTCTGACAATAAGTCGAAAGTGGAAAAAAAAAAAAGTTGAGAGTACCTTGAGCTGAACTACTGAAAACGTGACTGGCGACGTAAACTCCCATCACTGATAGTGTGAGGTTGTAATTCTGCCCCAGTTTAAATTCAAATCTCATGTTAGCTATTTTATTTTTTAACGTCTTTTATCAAAAGGATTCAAATTTCATGACTTTTACAAAAGTTTACACAAACTTTTCAAGGAGCTATAAATGACATTTTCAATTTCCAAACTCCTCATGACCTACGAACTCTTCCAGAGCCAGCGACGCTGATTTGCTGCCCTCTGGTGGTTGGAGGAAGCATTTGTTTGAGGTGAAAACATGACATAAATATTCTCCCTTTTGGTGTTTTTGTTAAAACAAGTTCTCCTGACCGCCTGCAGCTCTCTGCCGTCAAACTGCGCCGCTGCACAAAGCTCCGATTGTTGCAGGCGGTTCAGACGACACAATGACCTTCTTTTGTCCAGCAGCTCCTCGTGACCCGCTTCAGATCCAAACCCCAGATCCAGCCCGTCAGGTATGTGCCCCGTCAGGAAGCGCCTGAACTTCCAGGAATTGTTTGCCAGATTCTTCCCTCCCTGGAAGAACGGGGTTCTGTTGTGGTTCTGACGCTCCGTTTCCAGTCATTCAGCTTTTCTTTTCACGGCGAGGAGTGTTTCGGGTTCCTGGTGTCATTCTACGGAACAGAAAGGTTCTGCAGTGAGAAACCAGAGGAAGCGTCTCTGTGTTTGATGATCTCAGAATCACCTTCTCCCTTTTCCAGAACGGCCTCCCCGTCCGGCTCAAATCTTCTTCTCTCTGATTGAACAAAAGGCGGATTTTAACTCAGTACCTTCAAAAGAACAGAACCCTCTGTGGAGAACCTTACCCTGCCTCTCGTTTCTTCTCCAGAAATCTGGAAAACAGAAAGGAGCGTCAACAACCAGGAAGTGACGCTGCTGACAAACGTTTCTTCCAGAGTTACTGACCTTTTTCCCAGGGCATGGAGTCTGCAGAGACAGAACAGGTTCAGAAGAGGCAAAGAAAGCAGAAGAACTTGCAGAACTAACCGGTTCCACCCTCCCTGCTTTCCCCTGAACATGAGCTCAGACCAGAACCGTGAAGCTGTGGATCTGAAGAGTTCTGAGGTTCTCTAACCATCATAACAGAACAGAACCAGCAGATCCAATCAGCTAATCATCTCCAGAGATTCTTAAGAAACCGGTTCCTCCTGACTGGAGAAAGCTAGTCTGGTTCTTCTACAGATCAATGAAATCAAGGAACTTGACTGACCTTTTTGGAAGAACCAGGATCCTGAAAGACGAGGAGGAAACGGTTTAGAAGACATGGACATGCAGAGGAAAACCGTGCAGCAGCAGCTCTCTGAACACCTGATATCACTCTGTGGAAGATCCCCAGCAGCAGCACCGGAACCAGCAGAGCGATGAAGACTGTGACTCCGGTGGAGATCTTCGGGCCCTCTGGAGGTCCTGGGAAACGAGCAGGTTTTTCAGGAAACTTTCTTTAAGTCTCGTAAGACTCGGAGACGGGAGCAGAGTTACTTGGCGTCTTGGTCGTGGGGACGGTGAAAGGGCTGACGGGTGAGCTGCTCTCCTGGCTGACCGGGTTCTTCAGCTCACAGCTGAAGTCCTTCACAGAGGAACTGTTCTTCTACGAGGAGATCCACTCAAGACATCAATTAACTTTACTGTTGCTTAGCAACAGAAGACTCATTAACAGCAGCTGGAGACATCAGGACAGTCAGACAGGTAAAGGTATTCCTCATATTTCTCCAAGCTGCACAGTTCTCCCTTTGGTCACATGACTTCAACTATAAAGGTGCCTTCACACAAAACGCGATTCGTGCGGCAGAAGCAGCTAGTTTCCATGTTAATCAGTGGAACAGGCGCGCTCCGAGGCGAACTGAAGGCCGCGGCGGGATGTGAGCGACAAGGAGCGAATCAGGAAGCACAGCCAAAATGTAAATACCTGAAGATTGATCAGCCAATCAGGAACTCAGCTTTGAGGATCGTGATGTTTTCAGTGACCCGATCAGCAGGTAAAATACTAATCTAACACGAGCGTCTTGTCCTGTCGCACCGCGGCGGTGCCGGACTTCAGCAGAGCTCGCCCGCTTCACACACCGGGAGAGAGACGGTCTGCTCAGCTCTCCCGAACTCTGATGTTTTACTCATTTTTGTCAAGACAGTAATAAAAAAGTCCCCTATTTTAATGCGGGGTAGCCTTCAAACTCAGTCGCAGAGACACAGAAACACAGGAAGCGGCTGTCGTTCAGACACACCCCCAGTAGGGATGTAACCGTTCAGTCGAGCCACGATTCCATTCACAGTTTTAAAGTTACAATTTCCATTTTTAACTATTTCTTTTCAACACAATGAATTAAAGATATTTTAAGGCCAACTATGTTTTCTTTTTACATCAAACGGTCTGTTTTCCTACTAACAGAAAGGATTCAATACAAATAAACAATTAGACATAATACTGCAGTGATCATAAATCCTTTCATCCTAGTTCATGTTGTGCTCCATCTGATGGACCCCCCACCCCCCAGCCGCTGAGCG
>NC_050513.1:34879-38275 GCF_002922805.2 Oryzias melastigma
ATACTGCAGTGATCATAAATCCTTTCATCCTAGTTGATGTTGTGCTCCATCTGATGGACCCCCCAACCCCCCAGCCGCTGAGCGCGCACTGAATGTTCAACCCGGTTCAACATTTTTACACATAATCGCAGCAGCATAGTGACCAATCAGAGACCTGGATTTGGGAGTGGTGCGTGGGTAGCGTCTGCTTCAGAGCACAGAAGTGAAATGAATCATTGAGGTTTGTGTCCGGTTGGATTAATATGACGCCCAGACAAACATTAAAGGTAGCTCCTCCCCCATGCAGCCGCAGCAAAGAGGGGCGGGGCACGCACATTTGTTGCGCAAATTGCGTTTGATGTGAATGCACCTTCAGAGTGGTGTGTCTGACTCCTCCCACTAAAACCTGCTGTTAAAAAAAGATACCATTTCTGCTTTGATAATAAAAAAACTGCACTGCTTCTGATTGATGCTCAAAAACACTTTAACAACCAACAATTTACAATCACTAACTTAACCATCAATAATTTAACAAACAACACCCTAACAACCAATCATAGAACAACCAATACTCTAACGACCAGTTATAGAACGACCAATAACTCAAGCTTTAAACATTGTCTGACTGTTCTTTCAGGGTCTCAGAGGACTGAGTACCTGGATCTGCAAAGTCTTGGACTCTTGGATCTCCTGACCATCTGACCTCCACACAAAAGTGACCGGCTCGGCTCCTGCCGTGTCTGCATCACAGGTCAGCTGGCAGACGGTCCTCTCCTCATTGCAGGAGGTGTTGATGGAGGGAACAGGGACAGCAGCTGAAAGCAGACACACACCTCCAGAACCTGAAGAGCTTCTGCTGCTCGAGACCAAAGAGGGGCTTACAGATGACGGACAGGGAGACGGACAGGGAGACGACACGGAGATCATTGTTGTTGATCACTGGAGTGTACGTGCCGCTGTCCTTGTGGTCCAGCTCCCTCAGCGTCAACACTCCGGTGGTGGTGTCCAGCTGACTACGATCTTCATAAGAACATCACGTCAGCTGAGATCTGACAGAAATAAGCCCCCCCCCCCACACACACACACAAAAAAGCACAGCAAACCTTTGAATTTAAAGTAATCGACCATATTTCCGTCCCACTCTACGACCAAATCAGCCCCCAACTTCCAGGTGATTGTCTTTATGGGGGGAGAAGCTCCCACAGGTTTGAGCTCCACTTCTCCACCTTTCTTTCCATATCTCTGGGTCTCTGCAGGAAGCAAAGAAAAGCAGATTCACAGATTTCCCACAAGAACATGAGGGACATTTTTGCTCGGTGGACGTCTGAACCATCGTCTGCTGCCCTGGAAACAGGTTCTTCTTGAAGGGACTTCTTGTGGACTAGCTCTGGATTTGAGATTTGTTTGGTTCTATCAAATGTTTTTCAAGAACTTAAAGTGAAACCACAGCAGGACTCTCGATGGAACTCTGATGCTGAGAATGCTCATGTCTGATAAAATGGGTTCTAGTGGAGGACAGAAGAGCTGCAGACTCTAGATGGACTTGGGTCCACTTTATATATATATATAATCAATTCAAGCCGGATTTTTATTTTAATATTATTTTATTTGCCAATGCAAACGTTTTAAAAAGGTAGATTTACTGTTACTTGAGATGAAAATGTCCCCACATCTTAGACTAGGGTGGATCAAACGGAGGTTTTCTCTGTGATTTTGGGTAAACAAGTTCCGCTCTGAGCTGAACAAACCGGTCTAACCTGGGCGCGCGCGCGCCTCGTTGGGTGTGGCCTTCACGAGAAGACCCCGCGCGCCTGTTTTGGGGGAAAAAGTTTTTTTTAGGGTCGAAGATCTTCACCTGGATCGGAGCCTTCGGCGGGGGCGGCGGAGAGCAGCAGAAGAAACCACAGCATGGTCCGCCGGATTTACGGGCCGCTGTCCTGTCCGTTATTTTAGTCTATGTGTCCGTCACTCCAGCGGGGAAACACGAAGCGAGCTTCGGCTTTCTTCGGGTTCCGTCCCGTAGAAACACGCCGGGAAGCGTTAACGGGAGGTAAACATGCCGGGAAAAACGCAGTTTGAGCAGAAACAGAGCAATCAACCCGAGTGGAAGAAAGTGAAACTGGGATGAGCCTCCTCCTCCTCCTCCTCCTCCTGCTGCTGCTGCTGCTCCTCCCATCGGATCCATGAGGAGAAAAGCTCCTCTGTTCTGCTCAGAGCTCGGACTTCCCAACTGTCCTCAAACATGGGCATTCAGGACAACATCTACCTAATCTGTGAAGATCAGGACTTTGAAAAGATGTTTCGTCTCCTCGAGGCTTTCATTCTTTATCATCATCACAGTTCCTCCACGTGCATTTACTATCTCCACATCTATCAGGATCTGATCTTCAGGAATGGATATTCCTGATCCATCCTGGTCACTCAAAGACAGGGGTGTCAAACTTTTTAACATAATTATGAATGCTGTAAGCTGAATTTGGCTGCTGAAAATAGCTGAAATCACTGAAGCTAATAGATGAAAACGCTAGCTGATAGCCAGCTAAAATATTAGCTAAATGCCAAATTAGCTTAAAAAACTAGCTTGGCCAAAACAGCTAACATGTGGCTGAAAAAAATAGTTAAACTTCAAAATAGCCTAAAACCCCAAGAAAAGCCCAAATTAGCCAAAACAGCTAGCATGTAAAAATAGCCTAACTCCAGAAAAGCCTTAAAAACTTTTTCAAAGGCCTAAATTAGCCAAAAAAGCTAGCATGTAGCTAAAGTATTGGCTAAAATCTAAAACACGCTTAAAAAGAAATTAGTCAAAACAACTAGCATGTAGCTGAAATATTAGCTAAACTCTACAACAGCCTGAAAAAAAGCCTAAATTAGCCAGAACACCTAGCATGTAGCTAAGATATTAGCTAGTCTCAAACACCCTTAAAAAAGCCAGAATTAGCCAAAACAGCTAGCGTGTTGCTAAAATATTAACCTAACTCCGAAATAACAAAAGAAAATCGTAGTAAATGCCAAAATATTCCAAAAAGCTACCAGAATGCCAATTTTTAAAACTGTAACTTTTTAACATAAATATGAATAATAAAAAGGCAGGAATATTATTCCAGAATAAATAAACTTAAACCTTAAATAACTTTCAATATTTTACTCTCCATAAAAATATATTTAGTCAAAATTTTAAAAGTTAGAAATGAGCACAAGATAACATCGGGTCATTAATAACAATAAAATGATCTGGAGGGCCGGATCGAATTACCTGGAGGGCCAGATCCGCCCCCTTGACACATGTCCCCAAAGAGAACTTCAGCATCTTCATCTCTGCTGGCTCCAGCTCTGCTTCCTGTCTCTGCATCAACATGGCTGCTCTCACCACAGTCTTCTCCATCTTTGCTCTGGTCACACCTGAAACCTTCTCCACCC
>NC_050513.1:38322-41912 GCF_002922805.2 Oryzias melastigma
TGGACTTTAAGGTCCTCCACTTCTTCACCTGCTCCTGAAACCTCACAGCTCCTCTTGCTGTAGCTGATCCTCCTTCTTTCCAGAACAAACCTCCACCTCCCTAAATCTTCCTCCATTTCTCTAAATTTGAATTTCACCAAAGTTGTGTTTTAACCCAGTTTATTGGATGATTTATTGATCATTTTTATAAAACTGAAGAGTGTTTTTTTTTTTACGTTAAAACGTGACAGTGAACAATTTTCAGGATAACACAAAATAAAAGCACAACTTTCTGCAAGGACGACATTGGAGCATCATCTTCATGGACGGGTTCCCTCTGGGCTCAGAGGGTCCAGCTGTAACCACAGTCCTCCTTCGGCCCGTAGCACCAGCTGGGGGAGGCGGCGGACCGGGCCAGGGCTACCCCCGAGCTCAGGGTTCACTCCCGGGCGGAGGCGGAACCTCAGCAGAGTCAGCGCCACCACAACCCGAAGCTCAGCCATGGCAAACTTCTGACCGATGCAGTTCCTGCAGAAAGGTACAGGTTACTCCCTCTGCCAGTGCATGCTGGGATTTGAAGTCTGTGAGGATCAAACTGGACCTGGGCCCCGAGGAGAACGGGATGAAGGCGTGGGAGGAGACGCTCTTCTTGTGTTCTGGGTCAAAACGATGAGGATCAAACTCCTGGTTCACAGAAAGACAGGATGTGTCAGACAGGGAGAGTTCTAGTCGAAACAGAAACTGGATCTGTGGTGTTCTCACGTGCGGGTTTGTCCAGACCGCCGGGTTGTGCTGCGTTCCATAAATGCTGACCAAGCAGATTGCACCTGAGGGAAGTTCACAGGAAATAGTTGCATTTCCTTTTTGCAGAATGAGTGACTTTCCAGGAAACTGTACCATCACATCAGTAATTTGTGCAATGAAATTATTATCTTGTGAGCACAAATCAGTATTTTAGTATCAATAAATATTACTACTGATTTCAGGCCACAAAACATCACTTTAATTCCACAAAATACTAATTCGTTTCCGCAAAACCATATTTTGATTAAGCAAAAATACCCATTTTATTTCACAAAACACTAATTTAATAGCATAAAATGCAAATTTGTATACAAAATACTAATTAACTCCATTACATGCTCATTTGTCTGTAAAAATACTAGTTTGTTTGCGCAAAATGCTAATTTGATAGCATAAAATATTAGTTTCATTGCATAAAATACTAGTTTTGTTGAACAAAATGCTAATTTGGTTAAATAAAATACTAATTTAATTGCACAACATGCTAATTGATTGCACTAAGTGCTAATTTGTCTGTGCTGAATACTAATTTGATCGCACAAAATACAAATTTAATTATATTAAACTTTAATTTGATTGCGTAAAATATAGTTTAATTGCATAAAATGCATACAATAGTAGTTTGATTGCTTGACGTGCTAACCTGATTGGAGAAAATGTTTATTTGATTGCATAAAATACTTATATGATTTTACAAAATACTAATTTGCCTAAAATACTAATTTGATTGCAGAAAATTCTAGTTATTTGGAGAGCTACATAGATTTCCCATAGATGTCCGGCTGTTTCTGACTCGTCTGTTTCTATCAGAACCTGACCCTGTGGGACGGTGAGGTTCCCCGGGAGAGGCATGTCCTGCGTGTACTTCCTGGTCACGGCCTGCACAGGTGGGTGGAGCCTAAGGCTCTCGCTGATGCACATGGAGGTGAAGGGCAGGTTGGACAGGTCCTCCCTTTGGATTCAGAGATGTTTTACTGCAGGATTCTGAAGGGGGGGTTTGAACTACACGTGCGTGCGTGTCTGACCATTCGATGTCACGCCTGGCGCGTCCCTGCATCAGATCCATCACTTCCTGCCTGCATTTTTCCTGATAGTGGGAGTGCTGAGCTAAATTATACAGCGTCCAGGAAATGGCACTGGCTGTGGTGTCGTGCCCTGCAACGATAAACGCATGGAATGATTGTCATTCAGAACTCACAGAACCATCACTGCAGAGGCCGACCTGCAAACATGAAGGTGTTGGCTTCAGCCTCGATCTCCTCGTCTGACAGGCTCCGTCCGTCTTCATCCTGTGACCATTCCTCTGATGAGAACAACAACTCTCTGATCTTCTGCCTCCATCATCTTCTGCTTTACCTTTGTCATCAGGATGATGTCAACAAAGTCCCTTCGCTTTGGGGCTGTCTCCCCCTGCTGGCCAATCAGAGCACGGCGCTTTTGAACCACTTCTCTGGTGAATCTGTGAAGACAGTAAAGCCAGGAGCTGCAGAAGCAGATTCAGCTTTAGCACCACGTTCTGATGAATGTCCGTACTCGTGAACCACACTCAGAGCCCGTCTGAACCTCTTCCCCTGCTCGGTTCTCCAGTAGATCCAGTCCCAGTGGTGCAGGATCCTGAACCTGCGCTCGATGATGAGGTCGCTGAGCTCCACTATGGCCGCCACGTACCCACAGGTGGATCTGCAGACAGGAAGCTTCTGTGAGCGCCTCAGCAGAGCGGCGTGATGGACAGAACACGCCGACAGAACAGTCTGTACTCTTGACAGTCGCTCTGGAAGCTGAAAGCACATTTCAGCAAACTGTCCAGCGTCATGAGAGTCACGTGACCGAACATCTCCAAGCTGGTTTCTCCTTTAGCCACCAGACGCCGCCATTTCTCCTAAAAGAACAGACCAAAAAACACTTTCCTTTAAAATATTTAAAACACTTTGAAAGAATGAGAATTTTAAAAAGCCCGTTGAGCTTCCAGCTCAGACGAGGAACATGAACGTCTGATCATGGATCCATTTGTCTGCAGGTGGATGATCAGAATGGAGCAGAGCAGGAAGCTTCAGGTGTTCCTCTGCTCCTGATCCATCAGGATTTGAATCAAGAAATACTGAGAAATGCAGTTTTAGTCTTAAATTCATTTACAAATGTCCCCATCACGAGAAAAGAACCTGTTCAAAACACGGTTTTCATTGGAGTGGCTCTTTCAGAAGTTTGTTGTTTCCATCGTTTGTGTTTCTCTTTAAAACCATCTTTGTGCTTCAGAGTTTTCTTCTAATCTCTCTTTATCTAATTTATAATGTTTTAAAGATGATTTGTTCTCAGATTAAATGTTCTCTTATGATGACTGAATGAACTAAATTCAGAAGCTTTGATCCTTAAAAAATCAGGAAACTACAGTTTGACAGTAAAGATTCACGTTTTTAACGAGAAGTTACTAGACTTCAGGGGATACTTTACTGTCCTTCTGTGTACTTTGGTGTACTTTACTGTTGTTCTGTGTCTTTGTTGTTAATCTTACTGTTGTTCTGTGTACTTTACTGTCATTCAGTTTACTTTTGTGTACTTTACATTTGTTCCGTGTACTTGCTGTGTACTTTACTTTTGTTCTGAGTACTTTACTGTCATTCTGTGTAATTCTGGATAATTACTTCACTACAAGTCTGCATGTCATGAACGCTAAATGTTGTTGCTGTAAAACGCATCAGAAAACGGCAACAGTTTAAACAGGAAGCTAACAACAACAATTCAGTCAGCTAGCGATATGATCACAGATTCAGACTTTTGGGATCAATAACTCTTTTAAAAACGCTTTAAAC
>NC_050513.1:42187-49876 GCF_002922805.2 Oryzias melastigma
TTTTGTGTTTTTTACTGTTGTTCTGTGTCTTTGTTGTTTATTTTTCTGTTGTTCTGTGTACTAGTTTTTTTTTTAACTACTGTCTTTCTTAAAACAGGCATATCAAAGAACAGCTCGGGTCCTAAGGAGTTAAACCACGGAACTACTGTTTTTTGTTTTCTTTCTGTGTACTTTACTCTTGTTCCGTGTACTTTTTGTGTACTTTACTGTTGTTCTGTCTTTTTATTGTGTAACTTAGTGGTGTGCTCTGTAGTTGTTTTGTACTTTACTGTTTTTATGTGTATTTGTAGGTTATGTTACTGTTGTTCTGTGCACCTTTTGTGCATTTTACTGTTGTCCAGTGTACTTGTTTTGTATTTTACTGTCGTTCTGTACACTTCTGTTTATTTTAATGTTGGCCTGTGTACTTCAGTTTACTTTACTGTCATTCTGTGTACTTCTCATGTTCTTTACAGTCTTTTTTTTTCTTTTTGTGCACTTTACTGTCCTTCTGTGTACTTTTTTTTACTTTAATGTTGTTCTGTCTTTTTATTGTGTACTTTACTGGTGTACTGTGTACTTGTGTATTTTACTGTTTTTCTGTGTATTTGTTGGTTATTTTACTGTTGTTCTGTGTACTTTTTGTGCATTTTACTGTTGTTCTGTGTACTACTGTTTACTTTACTGTTGTTTTGTATACTTCTGTGCACTTCACTCTTGTGTTGTGTATCTTACTGTTCTATGTTTTGTCTTTGAACTAGAGATGTCCCGATCCGATCATGTTGTTGATGACTCGATCAATATCGGATATTTCATTTTTTTTCATTATGATCAGAGTTTTATATTTCAAGCTTATAATCCTGGATAATTACTTCACTACAAGTCTACATGTCCTGAACGCTAAATGTTGTTGCTGTAAAACGCAGCAGAAAACGGCAGCACTTTAAACAGGAAGCTAACAACAACAATTCAGTCAGCTAGTGATATGATCACAGATTCAGACTTTTGGGACCAGTAACTCTTTTAAAAACGCTTTAAACTGACAGCAAGTGTCTCTGTTGGTTTGTCTTAACATAAACAACAACCTCTAAAGACAGTTCAACAGAAAGAGACAGTTTTTGTTTTTGTTTAATGTGAAGGTCTTTGTGCTGCAGACAGACGGTTGCACAGCAGCTGCTAACTGCTACATGCTAGCGCCGTGATTTAACTCCTCAAGACCCGAGCTGTCCTTTGATATTGCCTGTTTTAAGAAAGACAGTAGTTAAGAAAATTAGCCACTGTGATAATAAAATTGAAAATGTGATGTCTTAAGAGATTAAAAAAACACATAATCTAAAGAAAAAAAACTAATGAATGGTTCTAATGATATGAGCTTGTTGTAAAATTAATGCTAAAACAAAGTCATAATTTATTTATAAGAATTTTAAATGAGGACAGGAATCACATTTGGTCAAAAATGTTCAATAGCTCTAAAGATGTTAAAGCTAAAGTCACTAAACTTTATCACATGACTAATTATCACTTATATAACAAGAAAATAATATTTTTCCCTAGTTTATATTTGCTGTATTTTTACTTGTTTATTAAAGCTACTTCACAGAAGTGTTTTATTTAAGTTTTTAGTGATAAAAGAAGGTTATTGAAATATAAATAAGGGACAACACTAATCTGTTTTTATTCATGTTTTAAATGTCTTATAAAAGTATCGGATTGGGACTCGGTATCGGCAGATACACAAAATCAGATGACTCTGAATCGGATCGGGCCCAAAAAAACCTGATCTGGACATCCCTAGTTTTGACTTTACTTTTGTTCCACATACTTTTTCAAGTTGTTCTCTTTTTTGCTGCGTTTTACTGTAGTTTCATGTACTTTGCAGTAGTTCTGTGTACTTTGCTGTAGTTGTGTGTACTTTGCTGTAGTTCTGTGTACTTTGCTGTAGTTCTGTGTACTTTGCTGCGCAGTGCAGATGAGGCCGTCTTACATGCATGGTGTTGGTGGAGGAGTTGAAGGTGGAGATGGATTCCTTCAGGACGTCGAAGTGGAACGCTGGAGTGAGCAGCCGTCTCTTCCGGGACCACTCCTCTCCGTTGCTTAGCAACAGACTTTGTCCTTGGATGAATGGAAGGTGTTTGTGATGAAGTTGTTCAGATGAAGATGAATGAGCTGAACTCACCTAACCAAGGACGCAGGTGACCATAAACGAGGTCGTCCTTCACCGTGATTCTGGCTGTTACAGATGAAGGTCGGATCAGAGGTCCGTTTGGGTCTCTTGAACGGATGTTCTGACCGTCACTCACCTGACGCCATCAGCAGAGGTTTAGCGTAGTCTGGATGGAAGACTCTGACCAGGTGATAGAAGGGGCCGAGGAACCAGCAGCAGGAGTGTTTGTAGGTCTGCACCAGGGCGTCCACGCGCTGCAGACCTTCCTCCGTGCTCTGCATCTGCACACCAACATGTTCGGTCTGAACGCTGAAGCCCCCCCCAAACACACACCTCTTACCTGGCCCAGGTGACCCAGCAGCCAGGAGCGCGTGCGGGGTTTGCTGAAGCAGGACATCCGGTGGGTGTACCAGGCGTGCCGCAGCAGCAGCCTCGCCGTCCAGACGAGCAGCAGAGCGAGCAGGCCGGACCCGACCGACTGCAGGACCAGGCGGGGTTCTGCCCACAGCAGAACCGGAGCGAGGGCTCGGAGGAGCATCCTGAGGGCGAGGGTTTGAGTCCTGCTGCCGCAGAGAAGCCGTTTATGTGGAAAGAGTTTCAACACACTGAGCTGTTGTGACACCGTTTCCTTTGAGTCGTTCTCATGAAGACACTCCAGTCAAACAGGAACTCAGATTATTGATGTCAGGGTCATTTAGTCCAAGTTTAGGTTCATTAAACCCTTTGGGTCGTGTTGGTCCAGGTTCTCTGTGTCTGAGAGTCCGTCCACTCTTCTCCACAGCAGTGTTGGTTTTTACAAGCAGCTCCTGAACGCCACGCTGATTTAGCACCTGATGCAATCAAACCTGCAAACAGATGCATGGTGTGTTTGTGCTGCACGCAGACGGACAGGCGGGATGTGCACTTGAGGTAATCCTAATTCACTGGTGATCTGCTCAAAGACGGACGATCAGTCGACGTGTCCACAGTCTGGTGTCATTTCTAAATAGTTCCATTAGATGAAGGTTAACGTTCCTGTAAAAGGAGAACCCAATCAGGAACTCTGCCTGAGAGAATCAGATTTACAGCAGAATGATGGACAGATATCTGAAGCCTGAAAGCCCAGATTAGATCCAGATTCCTGGATGAAGTTCAGGAAGTTTCTGTCAGACTGTTGACGGTATTTTCAAATTAAAAGCTGCTGTTTGTTTGCTGGATGTTCAGCATTATTCTTCTGTCCTGGACTGAAGGAGCAGATTGTTTTTGCTTTTAGTCTTTCACTGTGCACCTTTCAGCAACTCCACCGACATGTCAGAGCTGTTTTGAAACTATTATGGGATGGCCACAGGACTACACTTTGGCTGCTATTATGTGTGAAATTTTGTGAATTTCATATTTTCCTACAAAATAGGAAAATAATGCTTGTTACAATTTAGACTTTGCCAAGTTAAGCCTATAACCACAAAATCTAATTGACCTTTGACCTCAGGGAGAGGACACCACCTTAAATTGCAAAAACAAATCGCCTTTAGTTCCTTCTTCAAATTTCAACTCCTCCTATCACGTTCCTCCAGCACCATTTGGAAGCTGCTTGGCAAAAAATGTTGGAATTAGAAACTGTAGATGTTGAACGGCGTTGAAAGTGGCGCTCCCCTGTTGCTCGCACATTTTTTTTATCAGAATATTGTATAACATGAATCCATGGCTCCAGCTGAATACAACAATATAACATATGATACAAACACAGCATGGTTAACAAAAACCTCTGTTGCCAAGGAAACGTTATGATTTACTTTTGCAGATTCTTCTAAAAATGACATAAACCTGTTTGTTATCCCCAGATAAACAAAACAAAAAATAAAATGGTTGCTATGGAGATAAACTAACGGAAAAGTCGCCATTTTGATTTCTTTTCTTTAGTGAATTTGTCACGTGCAGCTGCGACCAGGGTGGCACAGAGGGTATTACAGCACCGCTCACAGCTTTGTTTTCATGTTTTGGTCATTAAAACAGTTTATCTGCTGATAATCTCATTCAATTTGTTTGTCTTCCTTTGATTCTTCTCTTATTTCCACTACATGGAATATCTGGAGGTCAGATCTGAAATGTTCTCCTGCTTTCAGCCTCCTGGTTCTGCTGGTCTGAGCTCGGCTCACCAACATGGCTGAAGGACCCGACGAGGCCTCCCTGCTCCTCCCCCCCTGCCCCTCCCCCCCTCAGCCTCCGTGGACTCTCTCGGAACCAGAGAGAGCCTCTGAAGGCCCCCTAGTCCAGCAGTCGTCCTCCGGCTTCTATGAGGAGCTCTTCTGGAGCCTCCAGGCTCCCGTCCCTCTGGCTGGAGCCCTCGCGTCCTCCGGGCCGCAGAGCGACGTGGTGAAGCAAGGCTACCTGGGGAAGCTGGAGAGGAACCACAGGAGATACTTTGTGCTGAGAGCGGGGAGTCACACCGGGCCGAGTCGACTGGAGTGGTACAGGAACCGAGACAAGTTCACAGCGGCGGAGAAATCGGCTGGGAGGACGGCGCCGTTCGGATGCAGCAGACCAGGGTTTGTGGAGATCACACGGCAGCTGCTCAGTCCACGCCGACACCCCCAGAAATGTCTCTACTTTCCCAGAGCCATCTATCTGCGCTGCTGCCTCGGCGTCAGCCGTATCGGGGACTCCCGCAGGGGTCACACGGTGGAGCTGTACGCCAAAGACCACACCTTGGTGCTGCTGGCGGAGGACCGGCAGCAGAACCAGGACTGGTACGTGGCCATCAAGACCCTGATGGAGGAGGAGCAGAGAGACGAGGAGCACGGAGGAGGGGCTGATGAAGAAGACGATGGGTACTTCACCCTCCCCCCCGGAGCCTTCTTCAAAGAGGTGGAGCATCTTCTGAAGTCTCATCTGTCTCCTGGTTGCGTTCAGGCGCTCCTCCCTGAACATTTAAGTGTAAATGATTGAAGTTTAATGTACATGTCAGTGGTAAGGTGGTATAATGACCTTCGACCTCCTCCTCGCCGCAGGTGTGGCCCGTCACGGTGAAGCCTCGCGGTCTGGGCAGCTCCAAACCCCTCACCGGGGAGAACCGGCTCTGCCTCACCGCCACCTCCCTGGTCTTGGTCCGACTGGGAGCCGATACGGAGCTGCCGTCCGTCACCATCCCTCTGCTGAGCGTCCGCAGGTTCGGACACCTGGACGGCCTGTTCTACTTGGAGCTGGGCCGGTCGGCGCCCGGCGGGCCCGGGGAAATCTGGATGGAAGCGAAGCAGCAAGGTACCGAGGTGAGAGGTGAGTTGGAGTCCTCTGAGGTTCTGACGTGTTGTGTGGGAACAGCCCTCGCCCAGCAGATCCACGAGTCCATTCGGGAGACGGTCCGGGCCCTGCGAGCCCTGCCGGACCTGGCCGGGTCGCCGGCCTCCAGACCCAGCCAGCACCCGGGCCTTCTGGCCTCAAAGCGCTGCCGACCCAAACCCAGAGGCAGGCTGGGGAATGTGAGAACCTCAGACCCGCAGACGAGCCCCGCCCACAGTCACCTGAGGTCCAATGAGAGCGACGACAGCAAGCAGGACTCCTCCACCTCTGACCTCAGTCCCTCCAGAGCCCACCAGGGCCCGACAGCCTTCAAGTTGCACAGCTGGGGCTCGTCAGAGGGGGAGGAGCTGCTGGGGTACATGGTCATGTCCCCCCAGGCCGGGATCAAACCCTCGGCTCCGCCTCAGGATGACTACGTCACCATGGAGAGCCCGCAGAGGCTGGAGCGGACGGCGTGCTCCTCCTCCTCCTTCTCCTCCTCCCTTCAGACGGCCTTCAGCAGGTAACGTGGGTTCTTTGGTGTTGCTGTTCTGGACTCGGACTGCTCACGCCGCCTCCTCTGTGTTCAGCCTCACCTGCGACAGCCCGTCGTCTCTGCATGCCGTCAGCATTCGCTCTCCGCTTTCTCCGGTTCCTGGTGAGGCTCCGAGGAGCTCCGGCTGCTCTCCTGCTCGGGTTTGGAGGACGTCCTGCAGATCAGGTCTGCCAGACCCCGATCTCCTCCAGTCTGCGGTGAGACGATCCTGGCTGCCGCCGTGTTTCCTGTCGTGTCTGAAAGGTGGAGACAGAAGATGACGGCGGGAGACGGCTCAGATCCACCTGCAGACCCGAAGCTCCGGGCGTTCCTCACCTGGACTCCTCCTGGGGCCTGAAGATCAGAAGTTCTGCAGCTTTCAGAAACGGGAAAAAATAAAGTTCATGCTCTTGACAATCTCCAGACTTGAATCTTTTACTGTTTTTTTTACAAATATTTAAAGAAATGTGTATTCAAAAAATATGTAGCTCAAATTAAATGAGAGATTTAAAAAAAACTTTATTGATATCCACGTGAGAACAGATGAGTTTATCACGTTTTCTTAAATGATCTCATTAAATCTCGGAACGTTGTTTCAGAGTTTGGTCCTGAGGCTGAGACGTTCTGGATAAACATCTGGACCTCAGGGGGACTCTGGATCCAGATCTTGGCTTTAAAGTGTTAGAATTTTGAGAATAATAAAACCAAAAATTATATGTAAGACATGCTTTTTAAAATATTTTCTTCATTGTGTATCGAATCTTCAGAATTCTGCAGCATGATTTCCAGATAGACCATAAGGAGCAGCGATACAGGATCATTTTTCTCCCAGCGGTCTTGAATGTCTCACGTATGTCTGGACTCTGCAGCAATCCTAGATTTACTGCAGAGGTTCAGTAGATTATTGATATTTCTTACTTTCAGCTTGTCCTGTGACTTGCACATTAAAAGCTAAGTTTGAATTAACTTTCATGTGGAATGTTTCTGTGCCAAGTAAACAAGATATTTACTATTAACAATAAATATCTAAGTTCAGTCCATATTTGTTTTGATGGTTTCTGAACAAATATTACCCACAATCCCCTACTGTTTTGTAAGCTTTTTGATGAGTATTGCTTAATTGCTAAACGACTAAAATAATATTTAATTAAAATCAATAAATTAGCAATTAGCTGAATGCCAAATTAACCTAAAAAACTTAGGTTATCCAGAGCAGCTAGCATGTAGTTGAAATATTAGCTAAAATCCAAAATAGCCTAGAAAAATGTTCGTAAATACCAAAATGGTCCAAAAAGTTAGCAGAACGACAACTTCTAAAACTTTAAACTGTAATTTTTTTAACATAATTATGAATAATAAAAAGTCAGGAATATTATTCCAGAATAAATCAATTTAAACCTTAAATAACTTTCAATATTTTACTCTCCATAAAAATATATTTTGTCAAAATCATACAAGTTAGAAATGAGCTCAAGATAACATCGGGTCATTAATAACAATAAAATAGAATGATCTGGAGGGCCTGGTCAAAGAACAACCATCACTGTCTCCTACATCAGCCCAGGCTCAGCTGACAAAGTTCTACAGAACCTGTTTCCTTTTCTTCTGCCCCAGACTGCAACCAAACCAGACAGAATCAGAACCGCAGAGGATCAGGGATGACCTGCTTTCAGCTCACACAACACTAACAAAACCCCTCAAACCTGACAGTTCCTCCCCTCTGGACTTCTGCAGGTGAAGACCAGCCAGCACACCA
>NC_050513.1:49900-54239 GCF_002922805.2 Oryzias melastigma
ACGACCAGGACGGAAACCGCACTGTTGTTCTTGAATCTGAGGTTCGACTATCGGACGGACTCTCCTCTCCAGTACAAAAGCATAGACTTTCCCAGGAAGGCTGAGGAGTGTGAAATAAAACACGTTTTATTTTGAAAATCAAGAAAGGAAGCAGCTGTGTGCAAAGCAGAGGAAATATTTTTATTTAGGAAATTTTCTAAAGGAAATAAACAAATGAAGACTGAAGTAGAATTAAACATTTTAACACAGAAAATGAAATTCAGTCCTATGTGTTAAATTGTGAAGTGTTTGATTTCACAGGAATTCTCAAAAGAACCATCATTAAATCCTGTTAGCGGGAAAGCTGCTCAAAGAGCATGTTCAGTAACTTTCAGCTCTATTTTCAGCTTTTCTCTCCTATCTGCAGTCAAAGCTCAAAACACAAAGTAAGAAAAGGTTCCCACTTCAGGGAGAATCTTGTTTGTTTTACTTTCAACCACTCCTGGCTTTAGATTTCCCATAATGCACAGGTTTTTCATTTTTTCCACAGACAACATGAATTTGATTTGATTCCTTTCTTGTCTCTTCGTAGGAACATGATTTAGGGTCTTTTTCTTCAACTCTCGTGCAAACATGTTTGATAAACTTGCCTTTCAGTACAGCAGATTCTTGGTTGTTCTTGCCTTGACAGATAGTTTCTACTGAGCCCTCTAAAACAACAATGAATGTATTGATAGGTTTACAGTCCCCTTTTTTGTTGTTAATTATTTTCATTTTTTCATTGCATTCACCTTCCCATACTTTCACTACGTGTTTGCCATAGAAGTCTAATCCAAAGATGTCTTCAGCAGAGAGGAGCAGCAGCATTGAGACGATCTGGATCTTCATGATTCCTGTAGGAACAAACACACTCATGTTCTCACACACGTCACGATGACACGAGAAAACACCGTAGTGAAAACACAAACCTGAGAACGACTGAGTCCAGCTTTGATTAGACGATCTTACCTTGAAGTTTCGTTTCACTCTGAAGTTTCCCTCAAAGACGTCTGAGGTTGGACTGGAAAGAAACTCTTTGACTAAAATAGACATTTATGAAAGAAGAAAATAGAAATCTTTAACAACTTAGACTTTCTTTTACTTTAACTTCTGTAGCATGGTAAGTTTTATTTTTGTTCATTTCCATGATAATATTGATGTTTTCCTTTTCAGATTAACAAGGAAACAAATAAACCAATATTTAAAACAAAACCTAACTTCAGGGTTTTTATGCATATTTACATTTCTAACATAATCTGCTCATTTAAAAAGGCATAAAGAAAAACAGCATCACAATCAGGAATCCTTTGTTTTGGCTCCACGATGACTTTACAAAATAAAGTTAGTCTCCAGACATTTGCTCTGCGTGTGACTCCTTGATGAACAGAATAAATACACAGATGAAGAAGTTTAGCTGCTGCTGCTTGTTCTGTAAAGAAGAACCTGTCCTGAAGAGTAAAGCGGAGCTTCTCTTACCCAGGTGAGGAGCTCAGGTGTGACGTGAAAGCAGATGTTCAGGAGGAGAAGCGTCTGAAGCTGCTGTCCAGCTGCAGGACTTTATATGAGGACAAATCCTCTAAGGGGGGTCGGCTTGATAAGATTTGAGGGTACATTTGCAAAAACGACTGATAGGAAAAGATGGAGCCGCTCGCTGTTCTGTTGAGAGTTCTCAGAGGTGATGAAGTGATGCAACAGTGACATCATAAGAACACCTGCTGCAGGTAACCAGAGTCAGAAAACTTCTGCATACTATCACAAACCAGACTCCCAGAGAGATGACACTTCTCCTGGACTAAGTGAACCGTCAAACATTCAAACTCCAAAGTTTGCATGTTAATCGTAGTTCTCCATTCATACTAGGATCTCTGTCTGAATAATCTGGTCTGCATGCAAACATGTAAGATCTGGTTCTTCACAGAACAGTTCAGAAAAAGGAGACGGAGAGAGTTTTTGCTTCCTTTGACCTTGAGCTCCTCATCCCCAACGAACAGGATGATCTCCATGGTTTATAGATGAACCCTTGTTTTGTGTTCGGGGTCAAAATTGACCCGTTTTCACACAACAGAAGGGTTCAAATTTGCCGTGCTTCAAGAACTTTGTGCACCAGAAACTTTGGAGTCATAAAGATATTCTATGATGTTCCAAGTGTTCTCACAGAAGTTGAAAGGTGGTATTTAAGTCTTCTGCTCCACAATCTAGAGTCATTACCAAAGGACTGGAAATGACACAATAAACAAGTTTAACTTTTGCTCAAAGTCTTGGAAAGAGATCTGGAAATGGTTTCAATAGTCTTTGAATTGTAGAGTCTTTTGTACCAATCTCCATTGGCTGGATGCAGAACTGATGTGCAAGAGCCAGCGTTTGCAATGAGCTTCATCCAATGTGGGCCTGAAGACCCCCACAGGGCCCTTTACATTGCTGCTCACTTATGTAGCCACAAGGGGGCCCGAGTATGTGTCATGATGTGCCGGTCCCCAGCCCGGATAAAATACACGGCTGTGTCAGGACGAGCATCCGGGGTGCAAATCTGTGCCAAACCACCTGTGAGAATCAATGAAAGCTGATTCTCTGTGACGATATATGACAAAAGTTGAAGAATTGTTTGGTTCTGCTTTCTGGACCAGGACTCCCTTCAGAAAGAGATTGGATTCAATCGGGCTTTTCCTGGTTAAATGAAGAATCTCAAAATCTGAGGAACAAGTACAAAGCTGTAAGAACCAGGAGGCTTCTTGGAAATACTTACTTTAAAATAAAATATTAAACTTTAAATCTTTAAAATCCTTAGAGTCAGAACTGAAGAGTCTTTCACTCTTTATTACCTAAAAACTGAACTGGTTCATTTGTTTGGCCTATCAAAATATCTATAGTAAAATAAAATTCAGCTTCTGAAATCAGTCCAATATGGAAACGTTGCAGTTTTATCTGTTATGGAATTTGAGTTGGTGGTTTATGTTCACTTTGACTGTTAAATATTAGCAAGGAATCTATGTGAGGTCCTTGCATGCTGAGTAACCTACAACATGTTTTAATGTGAAGTTTTTCATCTCTTTGAACAAATAAAATCAATGGTGACTTCTGAGTTTTCTCCTCCAAAAGGCTCTTTTCTTAAAGAGATCAGATGATCAGGACCAAAAGCAAACCTGAGAGGAAGATCTTTATACATCTGACAAAATCTATTGTAGTAAATGTTTTAGTTATTTCCAACCCAAAAATACTTTTGTTTTTATATGTCAGTTCCATGGTTTGAAGAGAATCTGAATTGACGTTCATTCATCTAGTTTGTGATTCTCGTCTCGAAATGATTTTTAAATACTAATAAAATGTCATGACTTTCAAATAAAAGTCTAAATAAGAAAACTCTGTAGCGTCAAATCAAAAGAACAAAACCGAGTCAGAGAAGAACTGATGTTCTGCAACGTGTGTCAAAGTTGGCCCGGGGGCCGGATCCGGCCCTCCAGGTAATTCTATCCGGCCCTCCAGATCCTTTTATTTTATTGTTATTAATGACCCGATGTTATCTTGAGCTCATTTCTAACTTGTATTATTTTCACAAAATATATTTTTATGGAGATTAAAATATTAAAAGTTATTTAAGGTTTAAGTTGATTTATTCTGGAATAATATTCCTGAATTTTTATTATTCATAATTAAGGTAAAAAGTTAGTTTTAAAAATTAGCATTCTGCTAGCTTTTCGGACTATTTTAGTATTTACTAAGATTGTTTAGACTATTTTGGAGTTTAGCTCCATAATAGCTAGCATGTAGCTTTCAACTACATGCTAGCTATTATGTCTAACCTAATTTTTTTTAGGCTAATTTGGCATTCAGCTAATATTTTAGCTATCAGCCTAAGCATTTTTTAGCAATCAATTTCAGCATCTTCAGCAGCCACATTCAGTTTACAGCATTCACACTAACATTATCATAGGTAATTATATATATCTAGTTCATAATTATGTTCAAAAGTTACAGTTTTAAAAATGTAGTTTTAGAGTGTTTAATAAATGTTTATCCTGTTCGTCCCGTGATCTAAGGTGTGTTCTGGATTTTGGCCCCCTGTGTGACTGAGTTTGACACCCCTGATTTACAATACAGTCTGACGCAAGAGTTTCATTAAATATCTGACCCAGAAAAAAAAACAGCTGGACTTAAAACTTTATTGAACAACATTTGTTCACTAGACGGTCACATGATCGACACCAACAGCTGAATGCTTTAAAACAGACTATAAACACTGACAGAAGTGAAACAGCTCTTCCAGTGATGATCCTTAAACTCTTCAAACAAAAACGTAAACAACAGCATCCACTCATGATTCCTC
>NC_050513.1:54487-57362 GCF_002922805.2 Oryzias melastigma
TGACAGAAGTGAAACAGCTCTTCCAGTGAAAATCCTTAAACTCTTCAAACAGAAACGTAAACAACAGCATCCAGTCATGATTCCTCCAGAGATGTTTGGGTTTCTGGACTGGACAGTCTGGGCTCTGGCTTTGGAGTGTTTTGGAGATCTTTCTTCTCCCGGGAGGAAGAAACTTTGGGTTTCAGAAGTCTTGATGTGGATGGAAGGCGTTCCAGTCTCACGGTGACCCATCTGAAGTAACGACGACACGTTCCTGGGATGGACTGAGGCCCGTCAGAGGGGGTTTCTGTGTCCAACACGCTCCTCCGCTTGGGGACTGGTGGGGCATCTGCGTTGGTCTCCGTAGCCCTCTTTCTGGTTCGGCTGAACGATGGTGGCCGGGCTTCTTGGTTCCTGGCTTGTGGCGGTTCCCACGTGACTGAGGGGGGCATCCTGGAGGCGGCTGGCCTTTGTGGGCAGTGGAGCTGAGGCTCCTGGTCCGGCAGCAGCCCTTGCTGGGCGAGGATTCGTTCTAGTCTCTCCACCCTAGCTATGATTTCCTCTAACATCTGGGCGTGGCAGCTGCACATGCACTTGCAGGATGACACCCCCCAGGAGGGGGAAGTGGCCTCTGCCCGGGGCAGCGGGGCAGAGGTGCTGTCAACAAACGTGGGCTGTCCAGAGGACAAGGATCCTTCCAGAGAACCTGACAGGTGAGCCACAGGACAGCTGGTTAAAGAGGTGTGGCATGTCCCGATGTTACTGGTCAAAGGAACACTCACCAGCATCAGCATCAGAGGGTCGCGGTTCATCAGCTACTGGGACCGAGGCCACTCGCTTTCCCAAGGGGTCTGTGCCGCCACAAGAAAACTCGTCCAGCATTCCGAGGGAGGACATCATCGGGGGATGTGGATCGGTGGCCCGCAGCGCCTTCAACTCTTCCTCTATAGCGGCACGCTTCGCCTCAGTCACATACCACTCCCTCTCCTCAGGTAGGAGGTGCTTGTGCACCAGGGCAAGATGCCTGTCCAGCCGGAAAACCGAGCTAGAGCAACAAATGGGGCAGACGAGGCCGGCCGTGGTTCTGAAGGAGGATAAACGGCTCCCTTAGTCCTGGCGGGACAGACGGATGACGACGGAGAGCAGCTCCACTCACCTGGCATTTCCCCATTTCACCAGGAGCCGGACCTCCTCTATGTTCGGCACGGTGTGTTTGACACGGAGGTGCTGCTTCAAGTTAGTGTAACTTCTGCAGCAGATTCCGCACACTTTGTCCGGCTGGGGGAAAGGTGTGTTACTCACTCATTTGAGTTGGTAAACTCGGGGGGGCGGGGCTAAGTGACACAAACTTACCATCCTGTATCCACAGACAAACACCCCAATACACTGGAGAGAGAGGATATCAATCAATACATAGTTGAGATGTGAATCCCAGTCTTAGAACAATTCTCTAAGTTCTTTTTTGTCAAAGGGGAAGCGAGAGGTTAACTCTCGATTTACTCGAGCTTTATTATTGCTAACTCAATTAACGTCAGTCCAGTAGATAGTGAAAGAGAAAAGTTACAGTATGTCAAAGATTTGCTACTGAGGTTTTAAAACCCTTCCGCTCTCTTTGGGTCCAGATGACTCCAACCACATACTGAGGTGTGATTCCTTCCATGACAAATGTGGACAAAGGTGGACAGGATTTTATGTCTGCCATGGACATTAGTGAAACTCAAAAATCAAAGATAGAAAAAGTTCAGCGCACTGTCTTGTGGGGTCCAGATGACCCCACTTTTAATGTAAACAAGCCAAGGAGAGTGGAAGGGTTAACTTTAATAATAGCTAATACTTTGGCCGAATGCTAACGTTTTTGGCTAAATTTAGCATCTACTGAAGTTTTTAGGCCTTTTTTGAGCTAATTTGGAGTTACACCAGTATTTTAGCAACGTGCTAGCTTTTTAGCTTTGTTGGGACATACTGAGGGTTTTTTGGCCAATTTTGAGTTCAGCTAGTATTTTAGCAAACTGCTAGTTTATTTTTGTCTAATTTGGCATTGACTAAGGTTTTTATAGCTAATTAAGAATAAAGCTAATATTTAACAATATGCTAACGTTTTTGCAAATTTGGCATCTACTGAGGTTTTTTGAGCCAATTTGGAGTAAGCTAAACACACTCTGTAGGTAGTGGTACAATTGCAGACCATGCTACAGCAGTACACGAATGCAAAATGTTGCCGTCCAAGTGTGTGTGCCAGCGTTCGCTTGGCAGCCGGATCCCGCACTGAAACCACTGTTCCACTGCTGTTCCACTGCTGTTCCACTGCTGTTCCACTGCTGTTCCACTGTCATTGCACTGCAATACCGCTAGTACCACACGCAGTCACCTGTGGTCTCAAAAATTCTTTCTGCGTGTCACGGCGGCAAAATTTTGTATCACGTGTTTGAGCGTCGATTCCGCTGTCACATCTCGGCCGTTGCACTGCCAGTCCACTGCTAACAGCGTCCGTTCCACGGCGATGGCATTTCTTCAGGGCTCCAGCCGTGATTTGGCAGTGAAAGCCAGAGGGACCGCGCCTTAATGGATCTGCTGAGGTTTGTTGAGCAAGTTTTGAATAAAGCTAATAATTTCACAATATGCTAACATTATTATTGTTTTTTTCTAATCTGGGATCTGCTGAGGTTTTTTGATCTGATTTCAAATAAAGCTTATAATTTAACAATTTGCTAATATTTTTTTGTGATAATTATGGATGTGCTGAGCTAATTTGGAGTAAAGTTATTATTTTCGTAACTTACTAGCTGTTTGGGCCAATTTTGAGATAACTTAGTATCATAGCACGTGTTTGCTTTTTGGCTACGTTGGGATATACTGAGGGTTTTTTTTGTTGTTGCTAATTTTCAGTTCAGCTATT
>NC_050513.1:57647-60854 GCF_002922805.2 Oryzias melastigma
AGGTTTTTTGAGCTCATTTGGTGTTGAGCTAGTATTTTAGCAACATTGTGATCTTCTGTTTGGCATCAAAACGTTCAGCACGCTCATGTAACTTTTCCACAATTAACCTAAATGTCTTTATCATTCATCTTCAGTAAACAGCTTCAACACATTCAGCAACCACATTCATTAAAAAGCATTCACACTTTCATTATCACAGGTGGAGCAATTGTTCTAGTCTATTTGCTGTTCTCATTTCCCTCCTTCCAACGTTTGCCCCGACATATCAAATGTTCTAGCTCCGCTCCTGTCTTTAATAATACATTTTTAGTAAACCATGATTATGTAAAAAAAAACATAAACAATGTATAGAATTAAAATCTGCATGAAAATATGAGATTTAATGAAAATAAAACCCTTCTAGCTATATTCTATAGCAACATTAGCATTGTTAGCTCGAGCATTAGCATAGCTAGCAGGGAACACTTCCCACGTGGTCACAAAGTCCTTCTCAAACTCACAAGGGGCTCCGAGTACAGCGGACGGACAGGCCGAGGACCGTCGAACCTCCCGAACCTCCTTCTCCTCCTCGCCACGCGGCCGACGTGTCGTGACGTCCGTTTGTTTTCCCTCTTCTCGACGCTGGTGATTGATCAATAGTTTGTCCTGATCAGAGGGGGGAGGGGCTCCGCCGGGAATCAGCTCCTCCACCCGACTAAGTTTGTAGCAGCGCAACAAACGTGTCTATATCACGTCTAGCTCCCATCACCATCAAACAACGTACGTTCATCCTTTTGTTTTTTCACTCCTCTGGGGTCTTTTTTTAGCTTAGAAGCCCCTCACTAACGCGACCGTAGCTGTCAATCACCTTTGGGGGCGTTACCAGTGACGTAACTAACGGTGAGAGCCGCCCATAGAAGAGTCTCCAGATTTCTCTCGTTACTTTTTGTTTTAAGCATATATTTTTGGAAATTTTGGAATACCGGGAAGATGATAAAATCTATGTAGTTAATTGATTTTTTCTCTTATCTAAATTTCATATTTATAAATGTAAATACAAATCTGATAAACCATTTTCATCCGTTTTCATTGCTGAGGTAACAAAACATAACAATTGTATTACAATCCTGTGAATATAAAAGCCCGTATGCTATTTACAAAATATGCTGTGGATGATTGTGAACCACCAGGCTTTAGTTTATGTTTATCTTGTGATTTATTCAGTGTGCTCTGAACCTGATCTTGTTTGTTTTCTTTTGTACCATTTAATGTTTTTTTAAATTGACCCTCTTGTTCATTTTAATCATGATGAATCGCAATGTTTTACAAGGTATATTTTCTATCACAATAGGCAACATTTGAACAAAAATGGGCCCGGGAGTAAAATTTTCCTTAATTTGTGTTGTCTGAGATTTTTAACTTTGTAAGTGTTAACCTAGAAATGTAACTTTTGTCCACACATCACATCAACAGTCAGATAAGCAGAACTCTAAAGACTTTTATGTCTGCAGTATTACTCCAAGAAAACAGAGAACTGACAAACAGCCATAAGAAACAAACTTAAAAGCTAAAAGAAAACGTTTCAGTCAAATATCCCAAATGTTCTGTATCACTGCACAGGCTGCTTTAAAACGTTTTCTAACATCTTCTGGACAAAAGAAGCAGTAAGTAATAAATATTAACGGCTTAACTCTTTCAAGCCCTTTAAAAACACAATCGTAGAAGAGTCATCAGGTTAAGCATTGAATACTTTTTACACTCAAAACAACAAAAACACACAGAACAATGTCAAGACAAATGAAAAAGAATAAATAAGAAGAATAAGTAAGTAAACAAAAATGACAAGTCACAAAGATTTCTTTAGAAACGTTCCTGATCATGATCTTGATGGTTTCCTCATGATCACCATGGATCCATGCAGTGGACAGTTCAAGATCTCTGATATCAGTGATAGTGATAATAGTGATGCAACCATCTTTAACTGTTTAAGGTAAATAACACGGAAGAAAAAAAAGGAAGATTATACTTTGCAATAAAATAAAAAGATTATTTGTCACTATCCTCTGAAAATGAGCTACTCCTGAACATCTTAGGTCCTGTGGTAGAAAGTGTTAATTAACCCGAGGGACAAAGTGTGGTCGTGGTCGGTCCTTATTTTCATGCTATATAGTCTGCATGGTGACATGTTTGTTCTATGAATAAAGCTTAAGTGAATTAGTTTCTAGATGACTGGAGCAGATCTAGTTTCAGTGGGAGGAAATACGTTTCCTAAATATGATTTTGAAGCAATTCCTCTGCCTGCACATTTACAAACTTAAGACACAGCTGTTCTATGAGGGGTGATTGTCATCATGTGTTTTTGTTGGATTTTACAGCTGTAAGTAGAGGAAGAAAGTAGAGCGTTGTAAATCAAACGGCACAGAGACCTCCTCAAACATATAGAGGACTCCACCGTTCTCAAAGAACCAAGTCTTTTACCACACCATTCTGGTCTGATCCGGCATTTATTCACCAATCAGTGCTTATTAAATATGGACTTAAAATAGCAGGTGTCTTTTCAAATGTTTACAAGTTGTGATTATGTAAAATTTAAGGATTACCACACAAATTAAAAGTAGAGTTGGGCACCGGAGTTTGGTTCCAAGTAGGAACCGCTTTGATTTTGGCAGTTCTACCGAAACCGAAAGAATCTGCTGCAAACGGCGCCGCATTTCAAGCTTCAGTGAAGGTCTGTTTGTCTTTGGACTTCTACTCTCTTCACTCTGAAGCTCTAGTCCCACTCCAATGAAAGTCATGTTTTTGAGCTTTTAACACGTATGTGTGGCATTTTTCTTCTGAAAGAGAAAAAAATATAAAAAGAAATCATGTCATGTTTGTATTTCTGAGTATTTCTCCTTTTAAGTCGCTGTCACTCAAAGTCCCAGAGAAAAACTCTGAATTCCTGAGACTTTCATACGTCACGATAGCTGGCCCGGCTGCAGGGTCGGGCCCGGAGAAGATAACGTTCCACTACTGTGCTGTAAAGGATTGAAATTCAGTGAAAGGACAGACTGAGGTTAGCTTTTAGTATTTTCACAAGGAATCTGAGGAAACAATGGATCCAATTTATTGGTCACAGCTACGTCAATAATTATTGGCTTTGCGGAAAAAGAGAATTTTTCAACTGGACGGTGAAAGAATCAGAGTTTTGCAGTTACTTTCAGAAGTTATTTTTGAAGAAGGATGCAG
>NC_050513.1:62122-67542 GCF_002922805.2 Oryzias melastigma
CAGTATGAGTTTATATCCAACCATAACTAGACCCAGCAGAATCACTGCTCAAAGTACTACTCTTATTGATAATATATTCACTAATAACATAGAAAACACTCATATGAGTGGACTTGTGATTTGTGACATAACTGATCATTTACCAGTTTTTACACTATCTGACATCAATATAAAAACAAAGAAAATAATCAAAGAATTAGTTTATAAAAGGTTAAGAAATGAAAAAACAATGAACTCTCTAAATAACGACCTAACCAAACAAAACTGGAATTCTGTGTACAGAGAGAAAGATGTGGACACTGCTTATACATGTTTTCTAGAAATATTTATCTCACTATACAACAAGAATTGTCCAATTTATCAAATCAAGAACAAATTTGCTAAATGTCCTCGGTTAACTACTGGTCTACAAAATGCTTGTAAAAAGAAAAATAACCTCTATAAAAAGTTCTTAAAACAAAGATCAAGAGAAAATGAACAGAGATACAAATCCTACAAAAATAAACTCACTGAAATAACACGGCACAGTAAAAAAGTGAACTATAATAATCTACTGAATGAAAATAAAAACAATGTGAAGCGAGTTTGTGAAATATTAAACACCATCCTTAAAAGGGACAAAAAAACGAACATACCCAGATTACTTTACAGATGAGACGGGTCAAACCTATTCTAGGAATGAAGCAGCAAACGGTCTCAACAACTATTTTGTAAACGTGGGTCCAGCGTTGGCAGCAGAAACTCCAAAGTGCAAAACCAACATAGAAAATATTCCATCCAGCGCTAGGATCCCACTCTCCATCTTTCTCTCTGATGAGAATGAAAATGAGCTGATATCAATCGTTAATAAATTCAAGAGTAAAAACTCCGCAGATTGTCATGATATCGATATGACGGTGGTGAAAAAGGTGATTAACAGGATTTCTAAGCCTCTAACCTACATATGTAACTTATCTTTACAAAGTGGGAGATTTCCAAACCAAATGAAAATGTGATTCCTATTTATAATGGCTATCATTGATGCTGTAGAGGAAATCACAAACGCTCTGGATAAAAAGAAATCTGCAGCTGAAATCTTCATTGACTTAAAAAAAGCATTTGACACTCAATCATGACATCCTACTGGACAAACTGGAAGTGTTCGGGATCAGAGGAGTAGCGCTAAGTTGGGTCAAAAGCTATTTAACAGGAAGGAAACAATTTGTCAAGTTGAATGAATTTACATCAGAGGCCAAAGGGATAAGTTGTGGTGTCCCACAAGGATCAATTCTGGCCCGCTGCTGTTCAATATCTACATCAATTACAGATTCAATGTTTCAAAACTTTTAAAACTCATTTTATTTGCTGATGACACAAATATATTCTGTTGTAAAGACAATCAAAGGGAACTTATCAATGTGTTGAACACAGAGTTATTTAGAATAAAATCATGGATGGATTACAACAAACTATCTTTGAATCTAGACAAATCTAAAGTGATGTTTTTGGTAATTACAAAGCCAGCAGAGAGCTCTCAATTAAAGTTAACAATGACTTAATCGAAAGTGTAACAGAAATTAAATTCTTAGGGATTGTTATTGATAGCAAACTGAGTTGGAAGCCACACATCAGACACAAACAAACTAAAGTTTCTAAAAGTATTTTAATCATAAATAAATCTAAATATATATTAGAATACAACTGTAGATATTTATTGTACTGCTCCTTAATATTACCATATTTCACCTGCTGTATAGAAGTTTGGGGTAATAATGATGAGAGTTCACTACATCCTCTCTTTCTGCTTTAGAAATGAACCATCAGAATTATACATAAAGCCGGTTATCTTGATCACACTAACAATTTATTTTATCAATCCAGAATCTTAAAACTGTATGATCTTGTTTATTTTTACTCTGCACAGTTACTATACATAGCTAGTGGGAAAACATTCCCATAAATATCCAGAAACAGTTCTTAGAAAATGAAGGAGGAACAAACTGAGAGGATGCAGGAACTTCAAGGTCAGATTGATACGAACCACAAAGAAAAGTTTCTGTGTTTCTGTGTGGAACTAAACTCTGGAACAAGTTAAGTAATGATCTCAAACAATGTTCAAGCATTTATACATTCAAGAAAATGGATAATGTATAAATGAACCATTTAAATACTAGATTTAGCAATCATACTTTTAAGGCACATTCATTCTCTTACTTCTTATACTGAAAAATATGTTGTTGTTGAAATCAGACAATATTGGCTGCTCCCTTAAAAAAACAAATATTTTGTAATTGACCAAAAGAAAATCAGCATGAATTTCTGGCTAAAAGCAAGTAGTATATGAGATAAAGTCGCTAGGCTTAATGCTGTGATCATTAAATAAAACTAATTTGACAATTTTATTACAATGAAAGACATTAAGATGTAGGTAGAGTCAATTCAAGTCATACTCGTCAAAAAAGTGAGAAATTGTTTTGGTGCAGTCTTGGGATATATCGCGATACATATCGTATCGTGAGACTCTTGCCACTACACCGCCCTACTATCTAGTTCCCTGAAACCATGGTCACTACTTTTATTTTTTCTAAACCTCCGATATGACCAATGCAATATCACCATTTTCAGAAAGAGAAAATCTAATCATCTGGGACTCCACTGTGTTCTGATGATGAAAATGTGGATAGTTTATTTAAAAATTACATTGAAACAAGTTTTTTTTTTTCTCTTTTTTACAAAAATTGTTCAACCGCAATGCATTGTGGTCTATAACATTTACTAATGTAGTGAGCATCAATGCACACTGGTTTTTTTGCAAAGACTTCTGGGAATTTTCCAGAGCACTTGATTTTGGAACTGTACATTGAAACAGCACAAGAAAATGATGAACGCACTACAGTGAGTAGTAAAGAAACTCGAACATATTCAAACTCTGATCTCACCAGGAGGACACATCGGACAGCATTCATCGTTGATCTCATACTCCGTCTGATGACATGATGGAACTCCATAGATTCTCATCAGCATCACCTGTGGAGTCAGAAAAGGTTCTTCATCAGGATGAAGATGCAGCTTCTATGTTGTAGATCCTGTGATGATCACTCGTCTTCATCATTCTGAAGATAATATTAAATATTTTTATCAAATATAAATATTTAAATCCTGAAGTTTTTGTTTGTTTTAACAGGGCAGGAAGTCAGAACATTTGAATAACAACGACACAAGCAAAGCCAAGTGTGTCCCATATGGTTGAAAAGACGGGAGAATATGTGGCTCCTAATGGGTTTGTCCAGTTTCTGTGGTGACCCCACCCATGTTTCCAAGTTATTAGAGAAAAGAACAAAGTGGATGAGAATGAGTTAAAGTAACTGAAGGATCCATGCTGTTTTGATGGCATTGACTCTTTACCTGAGAAAAGGATCTGCTTCTGAAGCGTGTCTGATGGATTCTGGGAAAGGAATTTGCTTTTTCTAGTAGCTGAGAAGAGGCAGGACCAAAGTATCAAAGGCTGCAGTCAGTAACACACGACACCGTCATGGACTCAAAACCTGCAGTTCTAGACGTTTTTCTGCTTCAATCAGTTCATGTCCAGACACGTCTGAAGTTTTAAAACGAGCATTTGAATCATCCAGAAGAAGAGTGGAAGAATGTCGTAGTCATCAGATGAAGCCAAAGTTCAACTTTCTGACATAGTTGGAAGTACAGTGTTCCTCTGTGTATTTGTGTTTGATTATTTTATGTATTTACATTAATGACTGGATGTGCCACAACTTACTTCAATTAAACAAAAACAAAACTGAGGTTATTGTCTTTGGGGCTAAAGAAAAACGGTTAGACGTCACTACAGAGCTTCAATCTATTCAACTAAAAACTTGGGTGTAGTGATAGACACAGACCTACATATTGATAAACACATTAAGGCAGTCACTAAATCAGCCTATTATCATCTCAAAAATATCTCAAGGATTAAAGATCTGATGTCTAAGCAGGACCTGGAGAAACTAGTGCATGCTTTCATCTTTAGTCGACTTGATTACTGTAACAGTGTTTTTACAGGACTACCAAAAAAATCCATCAGGAAACTGCAGCTTATTCAGAACTCTGCTGCTCGGGTTCTCACAAGGACCAAGAAAGTAGACCACATCAGTCCAGTTCTGAGGTCTTTACACTGGTTACCTGTCTGTCAGAGGATAGACTTTAAAGTTCTGTTACTGGTTTATAAAGCTTTGAATGGTTTAGCACCAAAATACATGACTGACCTCCTGACCCAGTATGTACCAGCCAGACCTCTCCGGTCATCAGGATCCGGTCTTTTATCAGTTCCTAGAGTCAGAACTAAACATGGAGAAGCTGCATTCAGCTTCCATGCTCCACAGATCTGGAACAGACTTCCAGAAAACCTTAGATCTGCTGAAACACTCAGTGTATTTAAATCCAGGTTAAAGACTCACCTGTTCTCAGCTGCATTTGATTAATATTATATAATGTTATATAAAATTATAATTATTCTTTTTACTTTCTTTCAATTT
The DNA here is from genome assembly GCF_002922805.2 of Oryzias melastigma. Classification (NCBI taxonomy): domain Eukaryota; kingdom Metazoa; phylum Chordata; class Actinopteri; order Beloniformes; family Adrianichthyidae; genus Oryzias; species Oryzias melastigma. The sequence continues at coordinate 66,628 of NC_050513.1, forward strand.
TATATTAATGATCACACCTTTACTATTTATTTTGATTGTTTCTTTGAATGTTTTATGTAAAGCACTTTGAATTCTCTCTGTACATGAAATGTGCTACAAATAGACTTAGCTTGCCTATGGCAACCCCAGACCATCACATTACCCCTACCTTGCTTGACAGATGGTGTTGGAAACTGTTCTAGCATCTTTCCAGTTGTTCTGCATTTCACAAATGTTCTTCAGTGTGACCCAAACACCTCAAACATCGATGTGTCCGTCCAGAACCCTTTTTTCCAGTCTTCCTCTGTCCAATGTCTATGTTTTTTTTATCCATATTCATATTTTTCTGTTGTTAGCCAGTTTCAGATTTGACTTTTTCTTTGCCACTATGCCCTGAAAGTCGCCTCTTCACTGGCAATGTGCAGGTACTTTTGAATGAGGGTACCAGTTGAGGACCTGGTAGGCGTCTTCTTAACCTGGAGACTGTAGTATACTTATCTTCTTGCTCAGTCGTGCAGCGAGGCCTCTCACTTCTTTTTCTACTCTGGTTAGAGCCTGTTTGTGCTGTTCTCTAAAGAGAGTAGTACATACTGTTGAAGGAAATCTCCAGTTTCTTAACCATTTCTCTCAGGGTCTTCATGTCTTAGAACAACAACAAACTGTCAAGTTTCATATGAAAGTATTCTTTTTCTGAGCATTTTGATCAACCCCACAAATGTGATGTTCCAGATACCCAACAGACTCAAATAAAGGTCAGTTTTATAGCTTCTCTAACTAACCAAACTGCATAAGAGTCTCTAATCATTCGTCACCCTTTTGACACAATGAACAAACACATTACAACACTGGAGTGATCTTCTTCTTTTCCTTTCGGCTTTTCCCTTCAGGGGTCGCCACAGCGAATCAGTTTCCTCCATCTAAGCCTGTCTTCAGCAT
>NC_050513.1:75217-104367 GCF_002922805.2 Oryzias melastigma
CGTATTTTCAAACAGAAAAAAGATCCAGCTGTTCACTTGTTAGGATGGTTATTTATTTTAAATACCACTGAACGCGCTTCTCACGTGTGACTGATCAGACTGTAACGTGGCAGCGCATGTGAAGAGACAACCAGCTCCTGCGCGCCGCTCTCCAGCGGCGTCACCCAAATGCTCCTTTTAGCTGCACTAAAAGGAATAAATGTAAGTAAATCCCAAAGGACCGCTGACAGAATCAAATGTTGGAATGGTTCTCCCTCAAAGGCTTCAGCAATGACTTGTACAATTCTCCGGTGTTATTAAAGTAGAATCTGTTTACATCCGCGGTCTCGTGATAGAGGCGTGGAAAGAGGCGGACACTCACAATAAACTCACTCCAGATTGGTGACAGTACTTCCTGTAGATTCATGACTCAGCTATGACTCACAGAGACTCAGACCAATCGCTGAAGATGGGTTGCAGACGTTTGCAATATGGCGGTATCCGTTTCAGGAAGTGACGGTGAAAGCGGCGGCCTACTTTCGCGAGGAGAAGAGGTGATGCATTTATAATGGGGGACCTCATTGCTCGAGAAGTCCAGTATTTTTTACAGTCAATGGGACAAACAGATCACAGTCTAAACACACAGTTGGTGCAGATGAAGTTGTGTGATGAAGAACCTGGAGTCCTGGGAGCGGATGGAGGACTGGTCCTGACAGACAGAGGAGACGGAAGAGGAAGGTGTGCAGTCGCCTTCACCAGGTGAACCATGTCCCCCACCTGCACTCACACAGTTCCACACACAGTTCTTAACAGCTATGAACACAAACCACAAGACTCTTCAAGCACACACACCTGTGGGTTCAGCAGCAGCACACACAGGTGCTTTTTCCCTGGGACGAAGGGCAGGTAGAGGAGGTTCAGGGAGTCTTTCTGATTGGCTTTCAGAAGAACACTTCTGGCTTCACTCAGGAAGTCTCTTTCAGCTCCACCTGTGCACAACAACATCAACCACAGTCATCAAACAAACGTTCCACTCAGATAGTAGACGTGAAGACATCTTTAAACTGTATTTTCATGAAGATTCTCATTTGGTTATTGCTGCCAACTTCCTTTACTGCCCGAAGTGTTCAACAGGTAAAATGAAGCCCATTGACCTGGAGAACAGATGAACTGAGCGGACGTTCTCCGTACGTTCTTACCCTGCGTTTCCTCTTCAGGAGTTCTGTCTGATGTTCCGACTCTGTGGAGGAGAACAGGAACCCGTTTCAGTCTACGAGGAGAGGATTTCTTCCTGCAGCTCAGCCGACAGCAGAAGGTCTTACGCCTGATGGACGATGCTTTCTATCCCGGATTCAGACTCCAGCGGGTTGAAGCTCCACTCCACCAGCACCACCCTGAACACAAAGCTGGAAGCTCTATCTCCCAGTTTCACATGTTCCTCACACAGCGGTCCCTCTGCTGGTACCTGAAGTGTGCTTCTGTCTGGAAGGTGCTGGTCAGCGGCAGCTGGATGGTGCTGAGCTGGTAGCAGGGAGACTCACAGGTCAGCGCGCTCTGCAGAGACGTGCAGATCACGGCTGAAGCTGCAGAGTTTCAACACTTCTGGTCATTTCAGTGTGAAGATGCTCACTGTAGGTGAGATGTGAGAGACCCGAGTCCTCAGACTGAGAGCCAGAGAACAGACGTCAGACGCAGAGCTGCAGGTCAGAACCAGAACCGCCTGCATTTGGCGCAAACAGAAGCAGCGGAACTGGACGCTCAGCTCTGCACTGGATCTGTAAACCACAGTTAGGACTGTTTAGCAGCAGGAAGGGAAGGACGTTCATCTGTAGAACCAACGACACATGTACCTCGGGGGAATGATGACCTTTGACCCGGCAGGAAAGGAAAACCAGTGAGCGTCTTCTCCGTACAGCGAGGCCTGGTACCTGATGGTCTTTGAGGACGGGTTGGTGAGACGCACCTGCACCTCACAGAGATACCAACATGAAGCCACAACAGGTTTGGACTTCTTTGTTTCTGTTTTTCTGATACATAAAACAGCATTTTTGCAGAGGAGGAGGACCTCCTTCTGGAGCACAGGGTGTCCACACTTCAAGTTCAATTGAAGACTTTTTAAAACCTTGCAAAGGAACATTTAAGACCAATGTCTCTGCCTAATTCCCAGCCTTATGGATGAAGAAAGACAAAATCCTTGTCAGCTATGGAGTAACGGAATTAGGGCTGCCACCATTACTCAACTACCGTATTTTCCGGACTATAAGTCGCGGTTTTTTTCATGGATTGAATGTCCCTGCGACTTATACTCCAGTGCGACTTATATACGAATTTTTAATGATGAGATATGGACCGTAAGTCTAGAGTGCCCTCTTATGGTGATCTATGCAATTACTTTATTTACTTTAGTTATTCAGACGTGACACAGAGGACGAAGAATTTAAGGGATTTAGTGATATGGAGTGAGATTGCGTGCAATTAATTACAGTAAAGATACAAAGTTGATGAGTTCTTGAGGCTATAGTTAAATAAAACTGTTATGTTATATAAATGCTACACCTTTTCGTTTTTTCATGATGCTAATATGTGAATATGTGTTGACACATATTCAGCCTGTTTTCTATTCACTTATGAATGTTATAACTTACCTTCCAGGATGATGTAATATCGTTTTTTTCAATCAGTTTGTAAAATAAATTACTTGAAAAAAATGCGACTTATACTCCAGTGCGACTTATGTATGGTTTTTTCTTCTTCATTATGCATTTTTTGGCCCCTGCGACTTATACTCCGGTGCGACTTATAGTCCGAAAAATACGGTAACCAGCGACTAATCGACTATCGGAATTTAATAGTTGATTAGTCATTACTTTATATTCTATGGAGTCAGACTGTAGTAAAGTTAAAAGTTATAATAGCATTCTGCTAGCTTTTTGGATTATGTTGGGATTTATTAAGGTTTTTTAGACTTTTTAGAGTTTAGCTAATATTTCAGCTACATGCTAGCTGTTTTGGCTAATTTAGGGCTTGTTTTTATTTTTTAGGCTAATTTGGCATTTAACTAATATATTAGCTGGCTATCAGCTTTATCGTTTTTAGCAATTAGCTTCACCATTTTTAGCTATCAATTTCAGCATCTTCAGCTATCAGCACTAACATCTTCAGCGGCCAAATTCAGCTTACAGCATTCACACTAGCATCATCTCTGATAATGCTTTTTCTCTAGTTTTTAGTTAGTTTAATCAACTTTAGAGTTAATGATGGTTAAGATATATGTGCTTCACATCCAGTTTGTCCATGACCCAATTGGTCGAGTAATTGGAAAACTAATCCGTGATTCGTCGACTATTAAAATAATCATTTGTGGCAGCTCTAAACGTAATCAATTTAAATTAGAATTTCTGTAGATAAATTACAAGTACTAGACTACAGAAAACCTTCATTACATCATTACACACATTTTGGTACAGTAAAACTAATAAACCAACACTAATTGACCACATTTGTGTAAGTAGTTTGCTCTGACGTTGTCTTTCGGTTAAATGTAACAAATGGACACTAATAAAAATAAATAAATAAAAAGGGTACTGATGCTTGTGTGCTAATCCAGAGTTGGAGATTGGTCAAAGTGAGATTAAGAGACTATAAACATGGACAAATCTGAGCAGGAATCCGGCAACTGGAGATAATCGATTATTCCAATTTGTTGAAAATAAAGACAAATATTTAACTGATGATTGTGCTAAAGAAGTTCATAAATTCTCCTTTTCTTCTCTTCTAATTTGAGCTTGTACATCTTCATCTTCACTAGTAATCTCTCTCTTGAACGATCTTTCCTGGATTCTTCTTTTTTAAGGACTTTTACTAATAACATTTTTTTTATTTGCTGCAAGTTTCACTTCTACCATTGGATTATTGTTTTAACTATAAATCTCAATTGTGTCAGAACTCTATGAAACATTTATTGTGTTTTTTTTTTTGTCCCGTTGCAAACTAACCAACTAACAAAGCAACCTCGTACTTGCATAGAAATAGATCTACTGGACTGTGAGTGAATTGAGTGTCCCTGGAGAACAGATAAGCGTACCCCAAACATCGCACATGCTCAGTGTGTTTGTTTTTGGAAGAGACAGAATTAGCGGTTAGCTTTAGAGGAGAGAGGGACGTCAATCCCACTTCATGGTGATGATAAGACACTAACAGCACAGAGACGCTGAAATGAAGAGATAAAGATCAGTCTGGTTCAGTTTTAGCAGCATCATTCTGTAGCTGATCCTGTATAAAAGTCAAAGCACCAAATACCGGACGCACGGCCGTGTGTACCTAGACCAGATCTTATTTCTGAGCCAGACTAAGAGCAGTACACAACATCCTGTATAAGTAGGAAATGGCCTCACACACTCACATATATTCCTGTTTTAACATCTGTGGTCTGTATCTAATCCACCATAATCCTGCAGGGCAGGGATAACTGGCAGTGTGTAACTGTTTCCTCGTCGTCTTCAAGGATCATCCCTGTACTGACTGGGTTCCTCTCACCTGCTTGCTGAAGGAGCTGTGCAGATGTCCACTCAGAGTGACGATGTCTTTGGGGACGACCTGAGGGAGCGCCTCGTACAGGTGAACGCAGAGCATCAGCATCTGCACCGGGTTGGGGTCACACAGGTCTGTGGGCTGACCGGAGAGGAACCGACAGCTTTACCACAGAGAAGAAGCTTCAACCTTTGGCTCTGGAAACACACCTTCTGGTTTTACCTGGACATTTATGCTGAGGTGAAGTCTGCTCAGAACCTGTACCACAATCAGATTGTTGTGAAAGATTTCCTCCAAACTGCTGGGAGCCGCGTACATCCTGGACAGGAAGCCTCTGATCTGAGAACACAAGTTCACTTCATCTTTATTTAACTCTCCAGCTACACCCTGATGATGATGAACGATAAAAAGATCTGTCTAAAGCTCCTCCACAGAGCTCCACAGACAGTTTGGCTTTGGCTGATCAAACGGTCACAAACGTCTGGAGATGTGAATTCTGCTTCTATACGTTCTTGGAAGTGTATTCATGTTTCATTTGGTCGAGTGTGGAGCGTCAGGACCGTCCGAGTGATTTGTCATTTCATTTTTAATTGATTTAAGCCTGTTTTAACCCGCTTTGTGTCACTGTTGTAAAAAAGTGCTTTATAAATTAAGTTTGATTTGGAGCAATTCCTCACATGCAACAGAATGAACTCTGTTCTCTTAAATCATGTGACAAAGTCATGGCCCGGGGGCCGGATCCGGCCCTCCAGGTAATTCTATCCGGCCCTCCAGATCATTTCATTCTATTGTTATTAATGACCCGATGTTATCTTGTGCTTATTTCTAACTTATAGAATATATTTTTATAGAGAGTAAAATATTTAAAGTTATTTAAGGTTTAAGTTGATTTATTCTGGAATAATATTCCTGAATTTTTATTATTCATAATTATGTTAAAAAGTTACAGTTTTAAAGTTTTAAAAATTGGCCTTTTTTGACATTTACTACGATTTTTCAGGCCATTTTGGAGTTTAGCTAATATTTCAGCTACATGCTAGCTGTTTTGGCTAATTTAGGCTCTTTTCTGTTCATAAGGCTGTTGTGGAGCTAGGCTAATATTTACACACTAGCTGTTTTGGCAAAATTAGGTTTTGATTTTCAGTTTTTTTGATGCTGTTTTGAAGTTTAGCTATTTTTACAGCTACATGCGAGCTGTTCTAACTAACCTAAGCATTGTTTTTGTTTTTTTGGGCTAATTTTCAGCTCTCAGCTTCAGCATTTTTAGCCATCAATTTCAGCATCTTCAGAGGCCAAATTCAGCATACGTAAAAAATTACGGTTTTAAAGTTATATAATGTACTTTTAGAGTGTTCAATAAACGTTTATCTTGTTCGGCCCACAACATAAGGTGTGTTTTGGATTTTGGTTCGTTGAGTTTGATACCCCCGCCTTAAACGTTTAATTGAATGAACTTTTTTCCCTCTGGTTTTTGTGGCAACATTTAATGATCCTAAACTCAAGTTCAAGCAGAACCAACAAACATCTCCACCCAGCAGTGGTGCTCAGACGACAGAGCGGTCCAACACTAACCAGATAAGGGCAGTGAGAGGCCAGCAGAGAAGCCAGCACCAGCCCGTCCGCCAAGTCCAGGTCAAAGTTGACGATCCAGCGCGCCGGCGTCTGAGCGGCTCCTCCTGCGGCCCACGGAGCTCCCCTCATGCGGTGGTAGTGCATGTTGAGCCAGGAGAGCAGCAGCAGCTCCTGGGAGGAGTAGAAGTTACTCTCCACCGACGGGGAGCTGCTGAAGAGGAGACCGGCCGCCTCGCTGTGGTCCAGAGGGGAGGGCAGACATCGGACCGACACGCGCCGCAACACCAGAACCTGATGTGACCAGGAAAGACCAGAACCAGGACGTCTGACTCCCTAGAAAACCACAAACCCGACGAGCCAGACCAGAACGTCTTGGCTCACCTTGTAAATCTGCAGAAGAACGTGGGTCCATGAGCGTTTGCTCACAGATTCATAACTCCTGCGGTCCAGACGGTCTTCCTCGGGACCTGACTGAGAGAACACACTCGTCTCACCTGAAGGGGAGGGACAGAGCAGGTGTTCAGGTGGAGATACCTGCAGGAGGCACCAGTGTTCAAACTCCTGCAGGTCCAGCAGGTACTGCGGCCGGATGTGGGCGAGGCAGGCTCCCTGGGCCCTGAAGAACAAATGTGGAAATCGTGAAGGCTTCCCTCCTTCTTCAGATTCTTTTCCATATTTCCTCAGAGTGTTTTGGTTTAACCATAAACTCTCATCAAAGATCTGATGAAAATGAATATATTTAACAAACAAGCTGAGCTCCTGCAGTAGCTCACGTGAGGAAGCTCAGAGCAGCTTCGTGCTGCTGCAGCAGCTGCTGGACGCGGCGCTCCAGCTCATCGCTGACGCTCCGGCACACCGGAACGCCGGGAATCTGTCTGCCGCTCAGATGGTGAAGCATGTCCAGGAAAGACCTGCAACGTCGTGGAAGCTTTCAGAGCTCAGGGAGTCTGAGGCTGAACCTCCAGCAGACTAGTCTCACCTTGATTCTTTGTTTTGATTGACACGGCGAGTTCGTCCGTCGCCGCTGTTGCTTTGAGCGTCTGACACGACCCTTCTGAGCGTGTGCGGCACACTGAGGGGGTGTGGCCCCGTCGGCCAACCGAACAGGCTGAACCACCTCTCCGCGGCCGCCAGCACGGACCGGTGGAATGCCCCCTCCTCGGAGTCGGCAGGGACAGAGGAGTCTCTGCTGGGCGGGGCGAAGGCGTCCCTGCTGACTGACCCAGTCGAACTGTCTGAGAGACGCAAAAAACACGCCGTCCAATAAAAGATGAAGAACCGTCCTGTAAGGGGTTGGGCACCGATTGAGTTTTATCCGGTCCCAAAGCGGTTCTTTGGTTCCTAATCGGTGCCATTGCAGTACTTCAGTCATTACAAACAATGCTTCATCTGCCCTAATCGACACATGTCCACTCCCCTCACACACTGATGCATGGTTAAGACCTCTGCGTCAGGAACTGATGTTTTGAGTCGTTTTTGACTTGCTGATTGTTCACATTAAGAGCTCCACTGAAAACATCACATGCTCAAAGCTGAGTCCCTGATTGGCTGATGTGACACAGTGACCTGCAGCCAGATATTTGAGCGCTGTGCAGCTCTCGTACTCGTCAGCGGTCTTATACGAGCCCGCCCACTATCACAGGAAGGCAGAATGATTGGCTAGAACTTCAAAGTAGTAAACAGAACAGAAGTGACTGACATGTCCAAAGACAAATAGACCTTCAATGAAAGCACTGAAATGCGGCACCGTTTGCAGCAGCTTCTGTCAGTTTAAGTAGAACCACGTGAATCATAACGGTTCCTACTTGGAACCGAACTTCAGTGTCCTAGTCCTGTAACGGTGAGCTCGTTCTCAAACCTGGACTCTGGTTTTCTGAGCTGCTGTGATCAAAGGTAGTAGAAGATGTTGTTGGTCCGGAGGCTGGACTCGGAGAGCCGTAGCTCTGAAGATCCACCATCACTGATCGCTCATCTGCAGGGAAAAAACCTTCAATAAATGTCATTTCCATGATTGCCTTTAGGGTTTTGCCATCCCTCTCAGGAGAAGGGAGAAGGTCCATGTTGAATGGGAGTGACGGGGTGAGCACCTATCTTCAGGATGACCCGCTGGCTCCAGTGATGCAGCGCCATGTGGGGCCACAGAGTCAGCAGACTGTTGTCAGCAGCAGCACAAACCTCAAAGCTGAACCTGAGGAGGACGAGAGGAAAACCACGTCTCTCTACTGGAACTTCTAACCATTGACCCCATCATTCCATCGGACTGGACAGTAAAATATTGAAAGTTATTTAAGATTTAAATTACTTTATTCTGAAATTATAATACTGATTTTTTATTATTCAGAATTACATTAAAATTTACGGCATTAAAGTTTAAAAATTAGCATTCTGCTAGCTTTTTGGATTATTTTGTCATTTTTTAGTCCATTTTGAGATTTAGCTAATATTTCAGCTACATGCTAGCAGTTTTGGCTAATTTAAGCTTTTTTGTGTTTTTTAGGCTGTTTTGGAGCTACGCTAATATTCATGTGCTAGTTGTTTTGGCTCATTTAGACTTTTTAAATTTTTTTAAGCTATTTTGGAGTTTAGCTAATATGTCAGCAACACACTAGATGTTTTGGCTAATTTGGGTTTTTATCTTCAGTTTTTAGGCTATTTTGGAGTTTAGCTATTTTTCCAGCTACATGCTGTTTTTTCTATTTTCTTTTGTTTTTTAGGCTAATTTGGCACAAAGCTAATATTTTAGCTGGCTATCAGCTTCAGGGTTTTCCGCTATCAATTTCAGCGTTTTTAGCTATAATTTTAGCTCACGCTGCTTCTCTCCTCCAAAATCTACTGGAATGATCCCTGTAATGTTAAAATCGTTCCAGTACGTTAAAGAGTTTGTGTTTAAGCGTCACCGATGACACCTCAGGTGTTAAAGGGCATGAAAACATGAAACCACTGTTTGACACGTGACTGATTTCTGCCCTTTAGGAGTGAATAAAGAATGATGGACCGGTACCATCTGGTGCAGCTGGTACCTGTTGGTCATGTGGTCGGTGAAGGTGACGTTTGAGCGCAGACACACAGGAACATCAGAGCTGAAGGTCAGTCTGCAGGTCAGGGACGCAGCACGGACTTCCTGCTCCACAGAGGAAACGGCTAAAAATGTTGTAGCTTCATTTTTAGTCTGGCTCCAAGTCCATACCTGTTTGTGGTTGCAGGCAGGAACCGTGTTTCCTTCAGGAAAGATGACAGAAAAAGGCTGAGTCTTCGTCCCGTCCTCCAGCTCCACTTCATCGACTTCAGCAAAAACCTCTGTCCCACTGAAAGCAGAAGCAGGAAAATGTGAATGCTAGAGAATGCTAATCCAACATGGCTGCAGCCAGTAAAACAAAGTCATGAGCTGAATCAGTTCAGTTTTGTACACCTGCTGACTCAGCTGGTTTCTGTTCTCCTCAGCCTTGGTTTCTGATGTCAGAACCAAGTCCAGGTCCAGGTTTTTGTTTGGTTTGTTCCTTCAGAACACTGACCTGGGGTATCCGTGGAGCTTCAGTGTGAGTGTGGTCTCCACGCTGCTCCTCAGAGGAACGGGGCTCAGGAGGACTCTGCGGGGCTGCAGGCTGATGGTGGGGGGGTCAGAGCTGACAGTGACTGACAGTCTTCTGTAGGGGGGATGTTCTTTAGCTTCCTGCTGCTTTCCCACGTAAAGAGGGAGAAACATTTTGGTTCCTGGAGTTCCTGAAGGGAGATCAGTCTGTTAGAGGTACTAGTGGATCAGGAAAGGTTCTGTGAAGGATCTTAAAGGCCCCCCCATGATTTTCTTCAGCATTTCAGAGTAAACTATGTAAGGGATATTCACCCAGACCATGGTATAAATCCATATAATGCACACATGATTTTGTTTTAAGGACAGATGGATTTGTTTGATCAGCTTCTAACACATGGACTCCGTCTCTCCTCACCTGCAGTCAGAACCTCTGGGTTGACGGTCACCACCACCTGCACGGACCGGTCCGGCTCCAGGCTGCCACAGGATGGAGACACCGACAGCAGACCTGCTGTTTCCCTGCAGTCAAACCACCACTGGACCTCCCCTCCTAACAAACTCCAGCACACGCCGTCTCTGCTCGCCGCTTTCAGCTCAACCGTCTGCCAAAGTGAGAGAGAGCGATGACGAATGCAGGAAGGGGAGATGCACAGGAAGTGAGGATACCTGAGAGTTCAGGTGAGACCGGGGATCCAGGTGAAACTCCAAACCACAGGGAGACATCTCCAGAGGAGGGAGCAGAGCTGAGGACAGTCCAAGCAGAAGGTTTTTATCCCTGTTCTGTCGAAGGTTTACCATGTTCGGGAGCGTCGCCACACCTGAGGCTCGTATCAGCGGAGCTTCCAGGCTGTCCGAGTGAGAGAGCGGTCTGACGAGGTCTCTGCCTCCAGCAGGTGAGGAAGAGGAGGGCGGCCATTCAACTCCATTCACTCTCAGATGAAGGTGGAACTCGTGGCTAGCCACCTGGAAATGAAGGGAGGAAGATCTCCATCACTCGTGACTTTGGTTGTCATGGCAACCAGGAATGGAATTTATCTTCAATGAAATCAAAAATATTCTTTGTTTTTTTTATTTCAAGGTAAAGCTCTGCACCAGTCCTGGATTTGATGCTTAGTTCTATTTACATGCGGCGCGCTCTGACCTGGGAGGGGGAGAAGACCAGGAAGCAGTTCTCCGTCTGCTGGGGCTGGATCTCCACCACGCTCAGACCCGGATCTGCTGGAGGAGATCCTGGGGTAGGACCTGTTCTGGCTGCATGTTCTGGGGCCTGGATGAAGAAGTCTTGGTGGTCGGACAGATGGAAGGCGACTGTGGCGGCGGCGGGACTGCGGTTGGTGAGGCTAAAGGGGATTCTCTGCTGAGAGCCGACGTAAACGCAGTGAAACTGGAAGAGGGTCTGAAACGAGCAGACGGAAAAAAGGGGATATCTTTCCATGAAGCTTGTGCGGAATATTTCTACAGCAGGTTTCAGCACGCTGAAGCTGATGGCTGAAAACGCTCAAGCTGATAGCTGAAAACACTGAAGCTGAAAACGCTGAAGCTGATGGCTGAAAACACAGAAGCTGATAGCTGAAAACGCTGAAGCTGATGGCTGAAAACACAGAAGCTGAAAACGCTGAAGCTGAAAACACAGAAGCTAATAGCTGAAAACGCTGAAGCTGATGGCTGAAAACACTGAAGCTGAAAACGCTGAAGCTGATGGCTGAAAACACAGAAGCTGATAGCTGAAAACGCTGAAGTTGATGGCTGAAAACGCTGAAGCTGATGGCTGAAAACGCTGAAGCTGATAGCTGAAAATGCTGAAGCTGATAGCTGAAAACACTGAAGCTGATAACGCTGAAGCTGATGGCTGAAAACGCTGAAGCTGAAAACACTGAAGCTGATAGCTGAAAACACTGAAGCTGACAGCCAGCTAAAAATATTAGCCTAAAGAAAAAAAACTAGCTAAAACAGCTAGTATGTAGCTGTAAAAATAGCTAAACGTCAAAATATCCTAAAATACTGAAAAAAGCCTAAATTACACTAAACAGTTAGTGTATAAATATTAGTCTAGGTCCAAAACAGCCTAAAAGAAAACTTAAAAAGAAAAGCCTAATTCAGCCAAAACAGCTAGCATGTAGCTAAAATATTAGCTAAAGTCCAAAATACCCAAAAAAATTAATAAATGAAAATAGTCCAAAAAGCTAACAGAATGACAAGTTTTAAAACTATAAAACCCTAACTTTTTAACATAATTATAATAATAAAAGGAAGGATTATTATTCCAGAATAAATCCATTTAAGTAACTTTATAAATATTTTACTCTCCACAAAAATATATTTTATCAAAATTTTACAAGTTAGAAATAATCACTAATTAGCTAAACTCCAAAATAACCTAAAATATCTTAGTTAATGCCAAAATAGTCCAAAAAGCTGCAGAATAAAACCTTAACTTTTTAGCAAAATAATGAATAATAAAAAGTCAGGAATATTATTCCAGAATAAATCAACTTAAACCATAAATAACTTTCAATATTTTACTCTCCATTAAAATATATTTATTCAAAATTATACAAGTTATAAATGAGAACAAGATAACATCGGGTCATTAATAACAATAAAATAAAATGATCTGGAGGGCCGGATAGAATTACTTGGAGGGCCGAATCCGGCCCCCGGGCCTTGACTTTGACATGTGTTCTACAGAAAGGCGTCTCACCACGCTCATGTCGATGTTCGGAGGCTCCACTGTCCCGACCACTCGGAGCTGCACAGACTTCATGTTCCTCAGAGAGATCTGTAATAAACCCAGAGAGAAGCTCCTCACCTCCACGTCTGAGAAGACCCTTCGATCCACTCGTCCAGCTCACCTCAACTCTGGCGTCCAAACGAGAGACTTGTTCTGGACTGTAGTGGATCTGGAGCACGCTCTGGCCTCTGCTCGGTAGCACGCCTTCACGTGGGCTCACCGCCATGCCTGCTGGGAGATGCTCCTCTACAACCTGCCGCAAAACGAACGTCTCATCTCCATTCTCCTCAACAGACTCTAACAATCCAAAGAAGTGGCGAGAGAACCTGGTAAAAGGCGTGGTTCAGTCCACTGTTGAGTAAAACAGCGGTCCTGACAGACGGCACGTTGAGCGGCACGGATCCAAACGCGATCCGGTCCTGTGCCGGGTGCACAGACGTGGACCCCACCTGAGGAACCAGAGGTTCTACTTTGGAGCAGATGTAGGAAATCCTGCAGAAACCTGATCAGAATCTCACCACTTTCTGAGTGACTGAACACGTTTGGTTTTAGAAGCTCTGAGTAACAGACTGAAGTCTGAAATGACTTCAGAGATACAGAGAGGAGAAGATGGGGAGCATGAAGTCAGATCAGAATCCAACACTTTCTTTCTTTCACAGGAAATGTTTTCATTGTGTTTACAGATTTAACTAAAACTTAACTAAAACCTCCAAACCCAGAAGAACCCAGACCAAGTGGACCACAGCACACATTCCTGTTACTTCTGTTGCACATGTCACCACGAGTTCTTTTGGTTGAAGCTCACACCAAACACAAGTGGTGCGGCAGTGGCGTCTGTTTCAATGTTGGGTCAACGTACGATCAGATCCTTTAAGGGTGGCGGTGAAGCAGCGCGTTTCGGGAGTCACAACGTTTACAAACTAAAAAATCTGAACTTAAAAAAAAGTGTTTGTCACATGAACCAATCAGGAACTTAGCTTGGCTTTTTGGTACTTTATGATATTTGTCTTATTGGCATGGGGACAAGTATAACAAGTATTTGTTATCTACTGAGGTTTTTATGGGCTAATTTAGAGTTTAACTTCTATTTTAGCAACAGGCTAACGTTTTTGATTAGTTTAGTTTACTGAGGAAGTTTAGGCTATTTTGGAGATTAGCTAGTATTTAAGCAACACACTAAAATAGTTTGGCATTTATTAAGGATTTTAAAGGAATTTTACTACAATTTTTCAGAGATTTAGGTCAGCTTGTGCGCTCTTTCATAGTTTTTAACTATTAATTTAACTTTTAATTTCCAGTCTTTTAGCAAATTGAATATTTTGTAAATAGCTTTTGCATTTTCAGCAAATCCCCTCAGCAATTAAAGTCGATTGCGTCACCATTTTCAGCAAAAGCTTCAGCATCTTTTCAGCTAAAAGCATTCACACTAGCATTATCACAGGTAATACATTTTTTCTAGTTAAATTTTTGTTTTAATATTGTTCCCTCCTCGGACTAATGCGGGACGGCAAGTCATCAAACTGGGTCTCCGAGAGACAGAAGTACCGCTGAAAGCGTCCATCATTCAGATGCAGCTCTTCCAGTAGCTGGTGAAGCTCATCGTACTGGGATAATCTCTGAATGATCTCAAGAACCAGACATGGACACGAGATTATTGATGCTTCTGTAGAACTCCTCAAACAAAATAAATCTGAATTCTAAACATCCATCCAATGCTTCCAGGTGGTGATGAGGCTAAAAACTTTTAATGGTAGCTCCTCCCACACACAGCGGGTTTACAAACAAACTTTTCATCGAGTTTGGTGTGAACACAGGATTAGTGGGAATGTCTTCAACACAAAGATGGACTCAAACCAAACATTACTTCTAAGGTCTCCTCTGTGCGACACTCCTGTTAACTCCTGTTTACCCCCCCCTTTTTATCTTCTACGGGACAGAACCAAAGTGGACCAAACCTGCTTACTTGAGGGCATCTGTATGGAGCTATTTTAGGGACATAAATATTTGAAACCCAAATAAAAAAAAGAAAAATCTTGGTGTTTTGCCAAAAAAACAATATTATTTTCACCTCCAAATGTTTTGTTTTTTAGGTTTTAAAACTCAAAATTTCCATTTCCATTTTTTTTTTCCTCTTTCAAGTCTTTTTTTTTTCGTTTTTGAATCTGAAAATTTCAGTTTCAAAACTTTTGGCCCCGTTGTGGAGCATTGGGGCGGGGCTAACACGAAGGACCAATCAGAATCGATGAGGGAGGTAACTTCAGTCGTGGTGCGTTCACTGACTCAGAGAACTGTGATAATTACAGTCAGAAAATGTCTGTTTAGTCTGAACTACTATAGTCTGAAGCTGTCCCAAGACGAGAGTTTTATCGTGTCCAAAACGCTGCTCTAGCCCCTCCCAAAATCGCCACTACGGAGCCAAAAGCCAAGAGCCAAACTGAAATCGTCAGATTTGAATTAAAAAAAAAAATCTTAAAAGTGAAAAAAAGATTTGAACCAGAGGAAAAGTTTGGAAATTGAAACTTTGAGGTTTGAAACCTAAAAAACAGAACATTTGAAGCTGAAAATAATTATGTTTATTTTACATTTTTTTTGGTCAAACACCAATAATTTTTTTAATGTTTCTTTGGGGTTTCAAACATTTATGGCCCAAAATAGCCCCATAGACCTGTGGCTTGTTGATTTGGGTTCCTCATCATTGATTTGTTCCATCAAAGCGCTCACAGATATGACTCAAGGTCACACTGACCTTGGCGATGCAGTGCAGCTGCTGCACGTTGCCCTCGTGCACATAGACCTCAAAGACTCCTTCAGAGGAGCAGGAGAACGATGGATGCCACACCACCTCACAGTCCAGCTCACTGAGCGGCTGCACCGTACCTGCAGAGCACCATGTCACTCAGGCGGAGAAGAAAAGAACCACAGACGGCTGCAGCTGCAGCGGAGCACCTGTAGCCGGTCGGACGGAGAACGGGGCGTCGCTCTGCGTGAGGAGGGGCCGCCAGGTGAACTCTGCTGCTCTATTGCACGGGTTCCGAAGGGTCACGGTGCTCCGGTGTGTGTTTGGGTGGAGCAGCAGCTGGGTGGTGGACAGCTCCAGAGACAGAGGGATCACCTGCGCCTGGACCACCATCTGACCAGGATGTCTTTGGTTTACAGAGTAGCTCAAAGATCTGCAAATCAAAACCACGTCAGTGAGAGACGACGGAGGAGTTTTCTGCTCTAAAGGAGACCAGAACAAACCTGGAGAAGGAGCCCAGAGCGCTGCTCTGAAACACCACAGGAAAGTCCTGATGGGAGCGTGGAGGAAGGACATGAGAGAGGGGGGCGGAGCCCTGAAGCTCAGGACAGTCCACCTCCAGCTGCAGCCACACGTGAACCGGCAGAAGATTGATGAACTTCACTGTCTGAACGCTCTCGGAATCCACACACACCCTCCCGAAATCCAGGACCCAGGGCTCTGTGGAGAGCAGGGACAGTAACCTCAGACGGCTGCAGCAGTCCGGTCTCTTCTTTTAGACATGGAGTTCAAAAGAACATTCTTCTAGACAGCATTTAAAAACATTCAAATGTGTCACCAGATTCAGCTGTTGTGACATTAACACAAGATTTCCTCTAAACATGGAAACATTTACTTGTAAAAACAGACAAAAAGCTAAAAATATTGACATAAAACCTGCAGACACATTAAAATATGCACAAATTCTATGAGCAGATTGAGTTTTTTTATTTTCTTTTATCAATTAACACTTAAAAAGAGAACTCCAGTGGAGTAGTTTGAGCAATAATAATACAACAATCAGCTAGAAAATAGAGTTAACTAATAAATAGAGATGATTATTAGTCAAGACAATCAGTTTTTTTGGATCACCCGTCACTATGTAGACAGTCCCTTGGCAGCTGTCGCAGTCCGGTCTGTTCAACTATTTTTAACCGTATTTGTATTAAAACAAACCAATAGAGACTTACTGTCAGTTTTAAGCGTTTATTCAAAGTTATCTCTAACTTTCCAGAACTGTTTTTCTGCGTCTCCTGCTGAAACTAGAGTTGCATTCTGCTGCATTTTGCAGCTTTAAAGTGTTTAAAGTGATCTGTTCATGACTTCTAGTAGATCACAAGTGTCAAAGTCACGGCCCGGGGGCCGGATCCGGCCCTCCAGGTAATTCTATCCGGCCCTCCAGAGCATTTTGTTGTTATTAATGACCCGATGTTATCTTACGCTCATTTCTAACTTCTATAATTTTGACAAATATATTTTTATGGAGAGTAAAATATTCAAAGTAATTTAAGATTTAAGTTGATTTATTCTGGAATAATATTCCTGCCTTTTTATTATTCATAATTATGTTAAAAAGTTACAGTTTGAAAGTTTTCAAAATTAGCATTCTGATAGATTTTTGGACTATTTTGGCATTTACTAAGATTTTTTAGGCCGTTTTGAAGTTAAGCTATTTTTTCAGCTGCATGCTAGCAGTATTGGCTAACCTACAGGTAAGTTTTTTTTGTTTGTTTTTTAGGCTAATTTGGCATCTACTTTATTTTTTAGCTGACTACCATCATAGCATCTTCAGCGGCTGAATTCCTCTTCCAGCATTCACACTAGCGTTATTGCAGGCAATGCTATTTATCTAGTTCATAATTATGTTAAATATTTACAGTTTTAAAGTTTAAAAACGTAGTTTTAGAGAGTTTAATAAATGTTTATCCTTTTCGGCCCACGACCTCAGGTGTGATTTGGATTTTGCCCCCCTGTTTGATTGAGTTTGACACTCCTGTAGTAGAGGATTTACCTGGAATAATAACTTAGAAAGCCTGAAAAACACAGAGTCAACACAAGTCTGTAATCTGTATTCTAGCGTTTTCCGAGATGAAGCGTGGCGGGAAGTCTCACCGACGATAACCTGGTAGAGCTCCTGAGGTGTCAGAGTTCGGCTGCAGTCCTCCTCCTGCTGGTCGCTTGAAGGAACTGCATTTGTTTCCTCTGAAAGCTTTGAACAGAAGAACATTCTAAGCTACTCTTAGATGAATGGCTCTAAATACTGAACCATCTCTGAGTTTACCTGAGGGGAATCTGTGTTCCATAAAACGCTGCGTCTGCTTCCTGCCTCCAGCTTCAGCTCTGAGATCTCCTCCTCCAGGACGCTGACGGGCAGTTTGGGGGGAACGAGGCCGTGACAGGGAACGATCCCGAGGTTTACGCCGTCCTCCAGGTTCTTCTGCTCTCTGCAGGAACGGTCATTTCACTGGATTAGAAACTCTGGATCTTTGACCTGTGGAGCAAACCAACCTCTCCTTGAGCTTTTGGAGTCGTGTTTGTCTGAGACGTCTGAGGAAGTCCACGTAGATCTGCTGATGCTGTCGCCGCTCGGTCAAAACATCCACAGACACACAGCGAGGGACGCCAGAACCTGCAGACCTGAAATCGTGGAAACAGACGAACAACTGACGGAATCCTTCATGATCAGATAAACTTCTTTGAGAATGAGTTTGTATCTTCTCACCTCCTGCTGGTGTCTCTGTGAGGAGCTGTTTTTCTGATGGTGGATGCTGGGCTGTTGTCGGTCTGCGTCTGACGTCTGCTCAGCTGTGGTTTATCAGCCTGATCCGGCTGAAGGTTGAGAAGGTGCAGACCTTCTGAAGACATTTAACAGACGTAAACATCTGGAGCGTAGCTTCAGGGGGTGCAAACACTGAGGTTTCCTCACCAGGACTCTGTGTTTGGCAGGTGGCTGAAAAGTGCAGAGTGATGGTGTGGAAGCTGCAAAGCTCCAGATCCACGTCCTGGTCTTCGTTCCTCTTGGAAACTCGTCCAAGAACGTCCAGTTTCTGCTGCACACAGAGGCTGCCCTGCTGTCGCGCCTTGAAGCTCAAAACTACTTCCTGAACACCAGACAAAAACAGATCTAAAAACGCTGCCCCAGAGAGAATCCCTCTCCACGTTCTCATCCCACCCACCAGGCGCCGGCCTGGGCCGATGCTGGCACCAGCAGGTTCTGCGCAGAACTGGGCCGTTTTACGGAAACGAAAGGTGACAGGAAGTTGGTGGCAGAGATTCTGGAGCACGCACAGGACGTCGGCACATCGGCCGGGTGCACAGCTGGGGAAATCAAACCTGTGGGATGGGCTGGGCACCAAACGCACAGGGAGGCCTGAACCTGTCACTGCCAGCTCCACGCTGCTGCGAGCTGAGAGGAGAGCAGAGGTCAGACAACCCAGGCCCGTTCGTGAGACACAGGGTCTAATGGAATCTGTGATGTGATTAATATACATTTAAAAAATAAAAAGCTACTCTGACTAGCTTTCTGTTTAGTTAAAGAAATATTCAGAATGCTCCAAAGTTCCTGTTTTTGTGATTTTTATCTGATTATTGTGTGAATTTCACATTCTTCAGTGAAAAAAGTAGAAACCACGAATCAAATTTAACTCAATAAACCAGGTAATACATTGGAAAAATGTAGTACTTTAATGGGGATCTTCATATTTTAGAAACTTCTGAAAACACCCAGTTACAAAGCAGCTTCAGCAGCAACGTGCAGCATGGGTGTGTGTGCTGCGTACCGGCGCGGTGAGTGAAGCCGCGTCTGCTCCCCACAGAGTCAAACAACAGAAACAGGCAGTAATCCTGCCTGCAGGGTGAAAGGTCACGCTCCTGCCTGTCAGCATTCCTGGAAGAGGAGATAAAAGGCCTTAGAATGGAGCCACAGTCACAGCAGCTCCTCGTTAGTATAGTGGTAAGTATCCCCGCCTGTCACGCGGGAGACCGGGGTTCGATTCCCCGACGGGGAGTTCCTACTTTTTCATTTTGTTTTCACTGAAATGTTGGTTTAAAGTTAAAAAAACACCAAATCTCATATCTGTGTGAGCATTTTGGATTATGAACGGCTCTGATGTTGACACTACCAGGAGAAACGTGGCACAAGAGTCTAAAGTTTACATTAAACAAATGTGGAAGTAGATAAAATACCTGCTGCAGACGGGGCTGAAGTGTAGTGATAATGTGGTTTTGTCGTTTGGACCCAGTTGACCCTCAGCCGGCACACAGACCAGGTTCTGACAGACCTCATCTTTCTCTGAGCTGCACTTCTGCATTTTGTCCAGCAGGGCGGCGTCTGTGCTCCTCTGAAGATCTGCTCCCTGAATAATGACTTCAGTCAAACCTCCAAAAGGATTTCTCCAGAGTGGCTGCATCCACAGAGTCACTCACCAGCTCGGTACCTGCAGCCGTCTCCTGCAGCAGGCAGACCCAGTCACACGGCGCTGGTCCGATGTTCCTCAGAACCGCTTTCTTCACACAGGATGTCCCAAAGTAAACACATCCAAACTCCACGCAAGGCAGAGGAGTACCCTATGTGGGAGCAAAGCATTTTTATGAAATTTTCCCTCTGGGAAATGTAATGTTTTTACCTGCAAGTCAATAACTTCCAGACGCTGGTCCACCACGTCCGCCCTGATGCTGAGGACAACCGCGGCTCCACTCTGGAGCTCCACCCTTACACAGGAAAACGAGGAGTGCAAACTTTAACAGGGGAACCACAAATGTTGCATTAACTGTCTAGTTAAATAAATATAAACATAACATAATCTCATTCTTTGTGATCCATCCTCATTCAGTTCCATCAGTAGCAGCTGTTTAAAAACATACAGGACTTGTTCTGAAATCTGCCTGGGCCTGTCCGTGTGCAGTTCCACTTTCAGCCACTTGGTGGCGCCAGCTGCTACGACTCCTCGGCGGGGTGACAGGCTGAGCTGAGCGTCTCTGCTCTCACTCTGAACACGGAACGTGCCTGCAGTAGTAAACAAATGCAAGATGCTGGATTTACTGTAAATACTTAACAAAGCCTCAAATATTTCATCTAATGACAGGAAAAGACCACAGAAGACCAGAGAAACTGACTGAAACAGAAGCTCAAGGAAAATACTCCTGACTTGCTTAGTTACAAATTAAAATCAATAAAACCTTCTTTTGTGCTTTAACTATTCCAGATAAAGTACAGTTTATATTTTGACATCTGACTGTGTTTCATGTTTAGTTGGAACTGTTTTGTTCTATGTTTACCTGGCACTGATCCGTGGTTTGTTATTGGGTGATGTTTGACCATCACCTCACTGCTGGCAGCAACACAACCAAAGTCAATGGAGGAATCCATGGAGAGCAAACAGACCCTGAAAGGCCTGAAACGGAGAACATTAAGACATAAAGGCGTGAGTAGGAAATATTTATTCAAAGATGAATCTGTCAGGTTTCAAATATTGAGGGAAACTTACATCAACAGTGGGATCGAGATGGTTTCTTTGTCGTCGACGTGAACTTGAATGCAGTCTCTGATCTCCTCATCAGACTCCGGTGTGAACTTTAGACAGACACTAACAGACAAGCCAGATGCCAGAGAGACGGCTCCGCATGGTGGATCCAGTTTGAACACCTGAGGGAGGAAAGACAAGAGCCAGGTGAACGCTTTCACAGGATGCACATTCTAAAGTAGGGGTGTCAGACTCAATCGCACAGGGGGTCAAAACACACCTCAGGTCGTGGGCCGAACAGGATAAACATTTATTGAACATTATAAAACTACATTTTAAAAACTGTAAAACTGTAACTTTTAATATAATTATGAACTCGATATATAGCATTACCTGTGATAATGCTACTGTGAATGCTGAAAGCTGAATTTGTCTGCTGAGGATGCTGGAATTGATAGCTAAAAACGCTGAAGCTGATAGCTGAAAATTCTGAAGCTGATAGCCAGCTAAAATATTAGCTAAATGACAAATTATCTAAAAAAAACTCAAACAGAAAAAACAAACAAACAAAAAAAACAGCTAGCATGTAGCTGAAATATTAGCTAAACCCCACAATAACATCTTATAATAATAATATTTTAGTACATGCCAAAAAGTCCAAAAAGCTAGCAGAATAAGCAGAAACTACCTCTTCATATTGTGTCCTTTAATTCTAAATACATTCGTGTTATGGAGAAAAAAAGGAAAAAAGATCACGTAAATATAATGTGTTACTTATGACAATCATTTACTTGCTAATGTACTACACAACTAAAAATACTGGGCTAAGTAGCAGAAATACTTTACTTTTTGGTTAGCTTGGTAAAATCAACTTTTGACCTCATATTGCTACATCCATAAAATCTTTGCTAAATTAAAAGTTTTAAAAAAATACTTACAAACACTTATAAAACTTTCAAATTTAAGATACAGTTCAAATAACTAAATAAATCGTTTTTAACGTTGTACAATAACTTCGCTGCTAAAGTAAAGTTAGCTTATTCTTAACTTGTTAGCTAATTGAAAGACATAAAGATGCTGTCATTACTAAATCAATGATAACGTGTGTAATTATTATTATTTAATTTTAAAAAGATAAATGAATGAATAAGGGCATAAATTGGGGTCAGTGTATCAGTTTTTGTCACAACATAGTTTGGTTTTTGATGCAAAGTAATTTCTCACGTGCGGTTAGCAAAAAACATCTTCACATCACCTGACAATACAATACCGTCAACATTTAGTCTTTTCTCTGTCTCTACGCCTAAAAGCTACATAAAAGTATCATTTCAGATTACCTTCAGCGTAGGTTTTGCAAAAGCGATTTTCTTGACGTTCTTCCCGATGTTCGTCACCTTTAAGAAGGTCTCGTAAACCCGCCCGCATCGCGCATTCTTGAACTCCACTAATGGCGGGTCGACCCGAACAGAACTTCCAGCCATGATGCGAAGTCCCAGGATAAGTTATTCAAACAGTCCGAGGTCACAGTAATAATGGAAACATTACTCATAAAACATTAGACTTTTAAATGGACGCTGTTTGTCTGTTTTCGTTGCTACGCCAGGCTTTGATTGACAGCTGACGCTGTTTCTAGGCAACGTTATCGCGAGGGGAAGGTACGCTTGTTTTTTGACTCTCTGGACCACAGGAGGGCGGTGCAGCTGCTGCCCGTACACCGCTTCAACTTGGCGGCTAAAAGAGACAACAAACCAATACTATATAGAAAAATAAAATAAAATAATAATAATAAGAGTTTACTAAACAAAATATATATTTTATGTTTGTTTATATTTTTTAAATATTTCTATAAATTTTAAAAAACATTCAGATTACCTGTGTTCACATACTCTTGATCCATTTAGTCTATTATACTTCTAAACTAATAGAATATAACGGGAAAAACATTAGAATTTGAATACTTAAATAAAATGCATATTTAAACAGATTTTAAGTTTTTATGTTTAGAAAAAAATAGTACAAAAGTTTTGTGCAAGAAAAAAAACAAAAGTTGAATCATGGAATCTGAACCTTCACTGACAAATCTTCACAGAAGATTTCTAGTCCAGTGTAAATGACAAATATTCATCAAAATCATCTGTTTAAGCTAATGTAAGTGTTATTATGCAGTAAATTACTCAGAGTACTCTTTTTAAACAAAATATTAAAGAATTGTAACCAACAAACTTACTTACAACAACTAAAATAGTTTTCACTTTATTTTTTCCCTTCGGTACCAGTGTTCACAAAACTTAAGTTATTGACATGTTTATATAAAAAAATGATTTAACCCCTATAGAAAAATGTTATATTGAAACAGTGAATATTTAGGAATTCCCTGGACTTAAAATCTTCTTAAGACAGGTAAATATGCAGATCCCATAACTCAACTTTAAGACGTCGTCCGGATAAACGAGGTTCACCCACCAGTCGTTATGAAGTTCACACATAAAACAAATATCTTGTTGTAATCCTATTTGCTCTACATCATATCCTATTGGACAAATCCATAGTTTTGAATAGTGTTTTTACCCCAGAACTCCATCTTTATTGACATAAAGGAGACAGCGAGGCTGCTCTTGTCACCTGCTGTTTGTTGGATCTTTGGAGGCTCCTGGGGTCTTGTGAGGCTCTCAGCATCTCACAGTCCTCCGCCTCAGTGCTAGTTCAGTTTGAGGTGCTGCCATAAGATTGCTATGTTGGTTCTTGGATGACACAAATTTTTGGCAATTATTTTGGCTTTCCTGCTGTTCTGTCAGATACAAATAATTTAACCTGGCTGACAAAACCACATCTCTCACGTTGGGGTCTTTTTCCTCTTGATTGTGCCCACCATACTATGAGGGGGGTGGGGTCCAAGATCTCAGAAATAGATGAATTAATCAATCTTCAAAACTGGCGTCATTGTATCAACATTTCCCTTTTCAACATCACAATTTTGGATAACAATTCATTCAGCTCAGAATTAAATACTTGTAACCACTACTGTCATACCAAACCACAAATATGAAGTGTTTTCTCAAGGAAGGTACTTTTATGAAAATCAAAATTATGTATATACATTTTGACCTAAGAGTTGTAGGTATAAACGTCTAAAGAAAATGCACAACAAAATTAACAGTCTCATCAAAACCTTTAATTTTTACATAATCACTGATGAAACGTCTCAAGAAACGGAGTTTCCTACCTTTTAACCCAAACCTCCTGTTCCGAACTCAAAGACAGATCAAAAGTCATCTGCAGTGATGTTCTGGAGATTACCAGCACGTCAATCCTTGAGAAGCAGACGGCATCCTCTGGAAAGTTCCGGTTCTAGGTGACAACTCCATCTCCTGGGCTGAATCCAGTGGAATACAATCCACCACTATGTAGTGTAACAGTCCTTTGAAGGCCAGTAAAGTCCTCTCCCTTTTGTGTCCAGAGTCACACCAGTACCTGCTTCAAGCTGAATTTAAACCATAACACCAAATTAACTGGAGCCCTGAGTCTGCTTCTCTACAACAAGAAGCCATTTGGGAGACAATGATACCCAAAGTGTGCTGCTTGTCTCCTCCAGTGTTTTGTTTTGTTGCTGTCACTGCAGAAACTGCTGCTTCACTCAGATAGGGCGTTGGAAATGTCAACAGGGTCTTCTATGCTGTGGTGGCAATCTCAGGGCATTCAGTCTTGATTTTAACCAACACACTGGCAGAGTTGTTGTCTCAAACATTATTTAGATCATCACTTCTAGAAACTGAGCTTCTTCTTGCACAGACATGATCGTTTCAACTGGTCTGTTGACAAATGGGTGGCAGATCTGTTCCCTGCAACAGATCCTCTGTTGTTAGGAAGTAGCTCTTGAACTCTTTTTACAGCAAAGACCCGCCTGATCGTGCATTAGCTAACGCTAAAGCAGGTATCACCAAACCGCGGTCCACATCCGGAACGGCAGACTTTTCTCTGCGGACCGATGAGCTGGTATCCCTGGCTGTGGAAAAAAATGCTCTTGGCAGGAAAAAATAATGAAATAAAGAAATGTGTAGACTAACTAGCGCAAGTAGCGCGGCACAAAAACTAAAACAGTGATTATGACAGTTGTCCTCATTTATGCACTGCGTTATGCAGTTCAGAGCATGCGAGCAGCAGGTTAGAAAATTTCACATCAGATAACAATAATTATACCATGGTCCGAGTGAATACTCGATTCTGATTGGCTGCTGGGTGTGGATTAAAAAGTGATATACCGCGGTTATAAACCACACCTAGAAAAGAAGTTCCGGTCACACAGACCAAACGTTCGACATCACTGCGCAGGCTTCTTTAAAACACATTTTTCCTTAGTCATCATTTTTATTTTCCTTTTGTAAATGTAAATTAGTACATATTGACAAATTAGTCAACCCTCCACCCCATAATGTTCGGCCTAACTTCGGTAATTTGTTTTTTTAAATGAGTTATTCTCCCACTAATAAGACACAGCACTCGGCATGAAAGTTGCAGTCTTCTGTCTCACCACAAGAGGGAGTTTCTGCTTTTAGAGCAGCTCAGAAGAGCGAACCTGCCGTGAAATGAAACACAGATACAGAAGCTGATTGTGTTCTGTTTGTGTTCTAGCTGCTCAGTGAAGGCTTAACTTCAGAAAAAGAAGAAAAACATCCTCATTTGTCCTGTTTTTCTTTTAAAAACAGCAACACTTTACCGCTGCAGCTGAGGTCTGTAACGGCTTCAGGCTTCATGCCGTGTTTGTACTTATAATCACTTACAATTGACCAAGAAAATTATTTGCAACTATCTAAAAGAGAATATCACAGAAAGGAGGAGTAAAAGGCTATTGCACTCCCCGTCGGGGAATCGAACCCCGGTCTCCCGCGTGACAGGCGGGGATACTTACCACTATACTAACGAGGAGATGGCAGACAGCAAGAGCAGGCTCTGTCTAGTCTCCAACGACAGACAACCATCCGTCCTTTTACATTCCTCTCCTGGATATCAAGCCTGCCCATCACCTCCTCATCACCTCGGTTTCCTGCGCCAACATGTCCATTGAAATCTGCACATATGCTGCTTTTTTTCAATTAAACTTAAAAAAATTATAAACCTCAAAACAAAACATTTTTTTGTTAAAATCAGCATCAATCACTAGTGTTTGCAATTATTATGAAAAAAGAAGAAATACAGAAAGCAAAGTACTGAATAAAAGAACTTGCGCCCAACGTGGGGCTCGAACCCACGACCCTGAGATTAAGAGTCTCATGCTCTACCGACTGAGCTAGCCGGGCTTGGAGACCAAATGCGTCTATTTTAGGATTTTATTTCTCATACGATGGCCAAATAATCGAAGTGAGCTGCATGATTACACAGCAAACAAACTATTGTCTCAATTGTCCTTATCTTTAGTTAGCATATATCTTAAAAGTCTTTTAAGCATATATCTTAAAAAACAAAGTCTTGTTCTTTTTAATGCAGACATTAACATTGTGGACAATTTTTTCACCCTGGTCTCGCCTGGACTAACAGTCAGCATTGGTGGTTCAGTGGTAGAATTCTCGCCTGCCACGCGGGAGGCCCGGGTTCGATTCCCGGCCAATGCAACATTGTCTTTTGTCCCTGATATTCATAGACTGTTTTGAAAAACAAAATATTAACATTACAAATGAATCATCTCTTGATTTGAATAAAAAATAATATTTCAATGATTGAATGTATTGATCACAGCAACGTCATTAAACATTGGAGAATTAGCTAAAAGAGTCTATTAAACAAAACAACTCTGTCAGTGTTTGGTCCAGTATATAAGTCCAGACTTATTGTTTTTGTGTCCCCCTCCGGGAAGGTGGCCTTTTTCCTTCGTGGGAGGTATCTGCATTGGTGGTTCAGTGGTAGAATTCTCGCCTGCCACGCGGGAGGCCCGGGTTCGATTCCCGGCCAATGCAACGCTGACTTTTGTCCAAGATATTCATAGACTTTTTAATTTTTCACTGCTTCCGAAGCCCATTGAGTGTCCATATGAAGATAAATAAAATAACAAAAACTCCAAGGTCATTATTGCTGTTAAGAAGAATTGCAACAAGCTTTAGACAGTTTATGATAGTATCCTTCGCTTACCCAGTTATCATTTTTAACATTTAACATGATAGGTAATTCTATTAACTATTAAAACATCCTCATATGTCATCATCCAACGACATCATTAACAGTTTAACGATATGACAGTTTTTGTAGGATAGTTGATAATCCTGACTTGTTGTGTTTTATACCCACCAAGAGGCGTCTGCATTGGTGGTTCAGTGGTAGAATTCTCGCCTGCCACGCGGGAGGCCCGGGTTCGATTCCCGGCCAATGCAATGCTGATTTTAATTTAAATTTTTAATTTTAATATTCAAAAATGAACTTACCGGTAATCAATAAAGACGTTCTTTGTCCCCTGTTGAAATTCATCTCCGACCGGAATCGCTGGCTCGTGGGGTCTGCCGCGGATTGATAGACTTTGTTCTTTTTTCACTGCCTCTGAACCTCATTGAACGTCCATATATCTCCCGCGTGACAGGCGGGGATACTTACCACTATACTAACGAGGAGATGGTGTTTTGCCAGAACAGTCTCTGTGTAGTCACCAACATAGGAACACGAGTGAGTTTTCACATCCTACTGTGCAACAAGTGTTTCATAAATGAGTTTGAGTAGGCAGTTCCAAGGGGTGCATGACCATGATGTCAGTGCTCTTCCTCCTCTGCTTTGGTTTGTGCTGTTGGCAAAATGATACGCCAATACACCATATAACGTGAAGCTTTAATAAAAAAAATGTTAATAAAAAAAAAAAGCTTGCGCCCAACGTGGGGCTCGAACCCACGACCCTGAGATTAAGAGTCTCATGCTCTACCGACTGAGCTAGCCGGGCTTGGCAACAGCTCACAATGGTACCTATTTTGTTCTGTCAATGCAACAGTAATCTGAAACTTATGCATCTTGTTTGGATCAGATGTTGCTTATTTGAAAAGTGAAGCTTTCTTATAATAGTTAAAACACAAAGCTGCACAAAAAAAAATAAGCTCTTGTTTCTCAATAGGCTGTTTTTTTTACTTTACAGATCCACATTAACAACAATTACAGCTAAAAAAGCAAGGAACAATAACTTAAGCATACAATTGCATTTTCTCTATAGCTTTGTTTAGGGAGATACAGAAATAGTAAAAAGTAGTGAAAAATAATGTAAAAGTAATTCAAGTTTAATCTAATACTTAAACTAAAAGGGAAAAAAAAGTGTATGCCCCGTGTGAGGCTCGAACTCACGACCTTCAGATTATGAGACTGACGCGCTGCCTACTGCGCCAACGAGGCTCTGATGCTAAATGGGAACTGTGAGACATATGAAAGGGACAACACAGACGGCTAACATCATAGGCTGTAGCATATCTCTAAATTTTCTTCTTACATATCCAGATTCAGGTAGTGGAAGCTAGACTTAGAGCAGAAATGAACATTTGTGAGCAGCAGTATGGTTTCATGCCAAGAAAGAGCACTACAGATGCAACATTTGCTTTGAGGATGTTGATAGAGAAGTACAGAGAAGGTCAGAGAGAGCTCCACTGTGTCTTTGTAGATCTGGAGAAAGCTTATGACAGAGTGCCCAGAGAGGAACTATGGTATTGTATGAGGAAGTCTGGAGTGACAGAGAAGTATGTCCGAGCAGTGCAGGACATGTATGAGGGCTGTAAGACAGTGGTGAGGTGTGCTGTAGGGGTGACAGAGGAGTTCAAGGTGGAGGTGGGATTACATCAGGGATCAGCTCTGAGCCCCTTCCTGTTTGAAATGGTGATGGACAGACTGACAGATGAGGTTAGACAGGAATCACCATGGACTATGATGTTTGCAGATGATATTGTGATTTGTAGTGAGAGCAGAGAACAGGTGGAGGTGGAGTTAGAGAGGTGGAGGTTTGCCCTGGAAAGGAGAGGAATGAAGGTTAGCCGCAGTAAGACAGAGTACATGTGTGTGAATGAGAGGAACCAGAGTGGAAGAATGAGGTTACAGGGAGAAGAGATAAAGAAGGGGGAGGAGTTTAAGTATTTAGGGTCAACAGTACAGAGTAATGGAGAGTGTGGAAAAGAAGTGAAGAGGAGAGTGCAAGCAGGTTGGAATGGGTGGAGAAAAGTGTCAGGTGTGATGTGTGACAGAAGAGTTTCAGCACAAATGAAAGGAAAGGTGTACAAGACTGTGGTGAGACCAGCCATGTTATTTGTTATTGTTATTATTTTATGTATTAATGATTGATATTTTTTCATTCATTTTTTTAATTAATTAAATTTAATTCATTATTTCTTGAAGAAATTATTATTTCATTTATTTTATTATTTCTCAAAGATATTTGAGAACATTGGAATGTTTTGTCAGCGATTTTCTTATGGAAATCCTGATGCGACCCAGCCTCACCCAGACTCTGCCTCCAGCGGGCCTGGGCTGAATTGAGTTTGAGACCCCTGGTCTATAGGAAGACCAAAGAGGAGGTTTATGGATGCAGTGAATGAAGATATGAAGGTGGCTGGTGTTAGAGTGGAG
>NC_050513.1:105277-138222 GCF_002922805.2 Oryzias melastigma
TTTTAAAACCTTAAAGACTGAGAAAAGCGGGATACACTGTGGATAGTTTGACAGTCTGTTACTGCCGCCACGTTCTCTGGCTGCAGCTTCGCCGGTTTTTACGTCGATTTTCCTGGCGATTAATGACCCCTTTGGCTTGCGATAGTGAGTTAAAGGGCGGGACGCCCGCGCGCGGTATGGAAAGGCACGCATGAGAAAGTCCGAGATTAATGCGTCAAAAAATTGTCGGCGTAAAGCACACGACAAATCTGACAGCCCTAGTAAAAACTAAATGCTATTTTTAAAACATTACCCCGTCATAAAGAATATGTTTTTGTCTTATCGTTGTATATTTTACAAGTCTCTACAGCTGTAATAGCGTGATGGTAACTTACCGATGTCACTGCCATAACTGCGTCATTTTTGCTGAGCCGCTGTAGGTACCACATCTACTCGGGGTGTCAGAACGGTGTCATCACTAGTCGCAGGCCCCCGAGCCGTTCTGACACCCCGAGTAGATGTGGTACCTACACCGCCATTAGCCGCGAGGGCGAGGTGAAAAATATTCTTAAACAAAGAAAGAATATCCGAAATATTCTTCTTCAAACTGTTTTTAATAACTACAAATATGTTTTTCACGTGAAGAAAAAGTTGCGAAAAAGCGTATATAATGGTGGCCGAAGACGAAGCGTCGAGCCAGCGGGAGACACCGAGGAGCCGGGAGCGTGACGGCGGGCGGACAGCAGCACGTTTGCAGCTAACATCACCGACCAAAACCCGGAACGGACTTTTGTTACCGTCACAACATTTAATGTCAATGCATCTAAATAAAAACAGTCAAATAAAATTTCATATGATTGGAAAATACTAATTTGGGTTGTGTTTTCAGAAAAATAGACTACTTTCCCTATTTCTTAATATTGAATGATTTTGATTGCATTTTATTTTCAAGCTTCGATACATTTATATTTTAAATTTGCACTACACTTTAGTTCATTTATGTTTTTTTAACTTCATTTTTCTATAACACATAAAAATATAAATTAAGTAAATAAATATGAATTTCTTTTTAAACTCACTCCAGTGAAAATTGTGTTTTTAACATGTTCTTTTGGCATTTTTTCTGATGATGGAGGACATATATAAAGAAAACATATCTCAAAATTGCATTTCTGAGTATTTCTTTATTTGAATAATTGTGAATCAGGAGCAGACAAAATATATAGCTTATAGGTGTTACTGAGGTGCTACAACAGCATCCACTTATAAACCAATAGGTCCATGTTTGTCTTGGTTTTCCTCATGCAATCTGTTATCTGGCTCAAATCACCGATATTGCTCACCATTTTTGTTGCTCCGCTAATGTTATGTTGGGGGTGTGAGCTAGCAAGAGAGTGTGTAAACAGATGGGTGATGGGAAGAGGGGTTGTGGTTGGTCCACTCACAGCTCAGAGGTGAATTTCTAAAGAACTCCTGCTGCTCTGCAGAACCAATGTTCTAGAAAACGACCCAAGTTTTTAGTTTTTTCCTTAAAATCAAAATAAAAAGTCCAGTGGGAACACTTCTATCAAAAGATGATTGGAGCAGAGAAGTTATGTTCAGTAAATTCAGACCACAGGTTGTAAGCCATCATCAATAATTTAATTCCACCATGCATAAAACATAGAAAATACTTCACAGCAATGACAATGATAAAAAATACAATTTCATTATGCTAAAAAAGAATCACTGGAGGCTCACAAACTGACGGTACACCGGTAACCGACCTTCATGAAACAAATAAAAAGGTTCGAAAAATGATGTTGATGCCTTTACCTTTACAAGTTTTTTTTAGCTCTGACTCAGCGTCTAAATCAATAACTGTTTGTGACCCCCGACAAAAATGGGGTAGAGGTGGGTAAAGAACAGGGTTCAGGGTGTTCAAATACATCCATCTTTTTCAAAGACTTATGCATCATAAAAACCAAAAAATCTCACTCCTTCATGTTGTAGACATGGTCGTCCAACACTTATACCGGTGCACAAACCTTCAAGTACTGAGTCACTTCTATGAACTAAAGAAAAAGGCCCAGAAATTCTTCAAATTCCAATTGTTTTTTACTCGGTTGAGCGTAACAGGTCACCCCTTCACCTGCTGCTTGTGGAGACGACAGCACAACAATACTGCACATCCTGTGGACTGGCACTACAATTTTACATTCTCCTGACACAGATGAGTGTTTCATCTGTGTTTTTATCCTCAGGCAGGTGGAGAGGGGAACACAGGCAAACAATCGTCATTTTCATCTCCTAAAAAAAAACTGCTTTATCCTCAAAGCTTAAAAAAGGCTTTTTCTAAGATCTCTGTGCAATTTCAGGTTAGCTAAAGGAGTTCACGAGAGCTGCAAATGTAGAAAAAAAAGGTAGGAATGACAACACAGTAGGCCCAGATCACGGAAAGTCCTTCTGAGGAATGAGGAGGTGCTATGGGGGGGGGTCACCTCTTTAATTCATTCATCCTGCTGTCTTAACCGGAACTTCATCGCCATAAATGGAGACCTTGACAACAAAAATCTGGAAATGAAGGAAAGCCGTTGTGATGACGATAATGGAGGAAAAGTTACCTCTAAAATAGACCTTATAGTGTCACTGAAACATGCTCAGAACGCTCACTGCTGATGCTCTCTGCCTCTATCCAATTCATATTCCTCCTTTGATTTAACATTCAGGTTCCTGAAAGCAGTGAGTCATCCTCCACTTGGAGGCTTATTTTTTAGGAGGTGGGAGGCACAAACGCTTTCTAATTTTACAGAAGAAAAAAAGAAAATGTCAAGGAATCCATTAAAGAAAGAAGGGACAAAGCAGGAATCTGAGAGTCCTTTGGTCCTCCCATTGATTCGTTTGTTGTGGTTTCTTCTTCAGAACTTCCTTCATTACGTCTCCTTCAACGCTTAAACCGGGTTTGAAGAGTCCAGGAGAAGACGAAGCTTTCAAGCATCTCCAAAGTTTTTCCAGCCACTCTCAGAACAGCACGTCCTCGTGGGTGATGAGTGTCTCCACCACCAGTCTCTGATATCGGATGTCGTTCAGGGCCGTCATAGCGTCCAGGCCAGGGGCGCGCATCAGCGTGGGGCCAAAGACGATCCCCAGGTTCTCGCTGGACATCAGGTTCTCCTTCTCGTACTGGGTTACTCTGGGTGAATAGAAGTTTAGGAGTGAGTCAAATAAAAAGAAGCAGAGATGGGATCAGATCAAATCCAGGGAGGTGTCCCGACCTCTTGAGGTGACCCATGAGGTATCGCAGAGTCTCGCAGTGCGCCGGGGGCAACAGCTTTAAGGCTTCATGGAGAGACTCCAGAAGTTTCTCTGGATCGGAAATCTCTGCAAAAGAAAATCCTGATGATAAAACCCTCAAACAGGTTTTGAAACTGCCAGATCAAAACACCTACTGGCAGCTTCAATGAAGCGGGGGTACGCGTCGTAGGTGATGAGAGGAATGGGCAGCTCTCGAAAGTAGAGCTTCAGCGCTCCGGTGATGATGTTGATGTCTTCGTATGCGCTGGAGGAAATGTCCGCTTTTTCTCCATCTGCAGAGATAATCAGTCAGAAACACTAGAAAAAAAAGCAAAAACAGACAGCAGGGGGCGCCGCTCACCTCTGTCAAAGGCCAACTTCACATCCTCTATCAGCTCGCTGAAGCCGGAGATTCTGTACAATCCTTCAGACTGAAGACCTGGAAATTTAGAACAAGAACTCTATTCACTTCTCACAAATTAACCTCAACAAACTATATGTTTGTGGACTTTTGATCTATTTTCAAAGCGTTCCCAGTCGATTTTAAATTAGGATTAAGCCATTTTTAGCCTAAATCATAAAACCCGTGTCGTTTTCTAGAACATAGTTAATTAAAAATTTCACCTTTGAGTTGTGGATGGGCAACCCTGCCCCCTTTCCTTCCCTGTTGCTGACAGCTCTCTGTTTACATGCCATTTTAAGCTTGATTTTCTTTTTATATGTGATCCATCATCAGTAAGACACCAGAAGAACACTATATTCATTAAAGTGGGTCTTTAATTAAATTAAAAACAGCAATTGTGTGAAAGCTTCACAGCATTCATAGTATAGTGATTCTCCTACGCCTTTCTAAATGTTTTTTGGCACATAAAAACTGCCTCATAGGAAATGAATAATAAATTGATCAAATCTTTTAAAAACTCTTCTGCACTTTCAAACTAGGGAACTTCTTCATACTTTCAGATAGAGACACCGTTACCACTCTAAAATGTTCAGCAACTACTGGGTTTTTTTTAGGATAATTTGGAGTTTATCTTTTAATTTAGCAAGATAATAGCTGTTTTTGTCTAATTTAGACATTTTCTGTTTTTTAGGGCTAACTTTTAGTTTAGCTATTATTTTAGCAATATGCTAAAATATTAGCAACATGCTAAAATATTGTCATAATTATTTTTTGTCATAAATATTGATAATTATTCCAGTTTGTTTTTAGGATAATTTTAGCTAACATTTAGCATTATGCTACCTGTTATAGCTAATTTAAATTTTTTTTGCAGTTTTTTAGGCTAATTTTGCGTTTAGCTAATATTTTAGCATTATACCAGCTGTTTTGGCTAATTTTGAATTTTTTCTAGAATTTTAGGCTAATTTCAGCAATATGCTAAAATACTGACAAAATTGGACATTTTCCATTTTTTCAGGCTAATTCGGAGTTTAGCTAATATTTTAGCATTATGCCAGTTGTTTTGGCTAATTTAGACCTTTTCAAGTTTTTTAGGCTTAATGAGAGTTTAGCTAATATTTTAGCAATGTGCTAGCTGTTTGGGCAAAATAAGACATTTTTCCTTTTTTCTTGGCTAATTTGGCTTTCAGCTAGTATTTTAGCAAGCTTTAAGCTTTAGCATTTCCAGCTATTAGCTTCGACATTTAAGCTAGCTATCAGTTTCAGCATTGTAAACTATCAGCACTAGCATCTAGCAGCCACATTCAGCTTACAACATTTGCACTAGCAGGTAATATAGCTGGATTTGAATGCTTTTAATCCAAATGTGCGCTCTTTCTCCTCTATACTGACAGGCCTTCCTGTTCTTTTTGTCTCACCCCTAGCCTCGATCTCCTGGATGCACATGTCGACCACCATCGGCCTCTTGGTGTTATGGGCTTTCACCAGCGTGGTTAGGTCGCAGCTGTACACCTTCTTGACGTGCCGGAGGTCCGGCTGGCAGTCGTTCGGCACCACCTTGGAGCACTGCTTGTGGACGTTCAACCCGCAGTCTGACGGAGAAGATTGTGTTTATGTTCAGTGAGTGTTTATGTTCTTTGATTTACTGTGATTTTGTAATTGTTAATTAAAAAACTACTGTATGTTAAAGATTTCGTGCTTAAGCGTCACCGGTGGCGCCTCAGGTGTTAAAGGGTTTTCTCGGCTTGAGCAGAAGGGCGTCCATACCTGCACATTTCACTCCCTGAGCGATGAGACCCCACATGAAGTTGGCACAGTACTCACACCAGTGGGGGCCCCTGAACGTGTGAACCTGGACAGATTGAGATGAATCAGAACAGAGTTCGTTCAAGCAACTGAGGAGCATTTAGACGTGAGAGGACGTTTTAATCAGCTGATTTACGTCTGCTAATAACCTGAGTGTTTCTGAGGAAAGCTCTGACCTTCATGCAGCTCAGTGATAGAAACACACATGCAGGAGCAGCTCACCTTGAAGTTGTGAACCTTCTCGTATTTGGGTGCCAGGTCGCTCTCCCTCAGGGTCGCCCGCCGCACCAGCGATGTCAGCTGCGAAAGGGCAAACGATCTGATTGGCTGCCAGAAGGTGGAAGCAGGGGAGGAGGGTTTCGGGGGGGCCGGAGCCTGCTTAAGAAAGAGTCTGGAGCCCGAAACCGGATCCGGGGTGCCAGCCGACGCCGGCAGGGAAGGAAGGGAACCGGCACTCACGCTTAAGCCGAGGGGGGAGGTAAACAAAGAGCTCTTCTTCTCTCTCCGCCTGTGATGCTGCTTTTTGCCTCCTTTGACAAAAGACGACTCTCTGCTCGGCATTGTGGGTAAAAAA
This sequence comes from Oryzias melastigma, assembly GCF_002922805.2. NCBI lineage: Eukaryota > Metazoa > Chordata > Actinopteri > Beloniformes > Adrianichthyidae > Oryzias > Oryzias melastigma. The sequence goes on from NC_050513.1 coordinate 111,313, forward strand.
AGACTTAAATCAAAGGAAAACTAAATCTGGAAATTCTGAAAAAAGTTGAAGGTTTTTCAAAATAAAACTCCTAACTCTCCATGTGATGCTGGCGTGAAGGAAGTCCTGGAGGAGAAAGATCAGCTGGTTGAATGATGGCAGCATGAAGACGGCGCCGCATGGTTCAAAAATAAGAAACCAGCAGGTAATGCAAACGAGTCCGATGCGACACAATCCCTGCGTGTCCTCTAGGTGAGCGCTCCAGCCCACATGGCGGGGTTTATCTGCCCTCCCCATCACACACTCTCCAGACTGAAGCAGCATGGGGGGGGCGCTGACGCGCTGAGAGCTTCAGCGCATGAATTTAACAGGTCACAATCAGAGGGGAGCGAGCCAATCAGGGTGCAGTGGGGCTTGTTGTTCGCAACCAATTCTGCCTCATCGATTGTCCTGGGGAGGAGGAGGGGGTTACAAACCACCAGCTGTTTTATTCATTCCTTTACCCTCCTTTTATCTGCTGTTTCTCAATGTGGAGTAACTCTAGCAGAAATTTGTATTCAAATTGTTTTCTTTTAATCATCATCCATAAATATTTTAATGATTTTAGAGGGTGGAGATCCAGAGCAAATGACTGAAAACAATAAGGGGAGGAGCTAAGATGAGAAGTAGTTTCTCTCTGAGGCATTGAAAGGATTTTTTTAAGTGATCATGAGAGCTGAGCTTGTTAAATCTGCATGAAAGACCAGATGTTTGCTTGCTTTTTCCTGCAGAGAGCTGCGGCTCGGCTCAATGTCACGGCTGCATTTCTGCTGCTGCTTCCAGCGTCTGCAGGACATCCCCCTCTGCACGCGTGCACGCAGACACTGATAAATGAGGCGCAGTGGAGCTGCAGGTCGTGAGGCCTCGGGAGTCTCAGCGCTCCTGCAGCAGGCCGCTCCACGCCTGGCTCGCTGTGCTTTCTGCAGAATTGTAAAGCGTGTGTCTGCAGATGTAAGGCTCAGAGGAGAGCACAGAAGTTGGGTCGTCCAGCCAGAGCTGGAGTTCCTGCTTTTGGAGGCTTTCTGCAGGGGAGCTGCTCTTATGTAATTTTACTGTAGAGCCGTTGGCTGGAGGCCATCTCTGCATCCATCCTCCTCCTCCTCCTCCAGCTTCCGCCAGCCCTCTGGCTCCATGTACGGTCTGTTCTCCTTTGTTCAGGTCTTCTGATCACCTCTGCCTCCCAGCCCACACGGTGAGAGCTGCATCTTCTGGAAGCTGCGCATCCACTGCGTCTATAACAGTCCTGCACTTTTCCCGCCCGGAAGCGCGGCGGTATGGTTACATAAGGTGTTCTGACGCAGGTAAATGCAGTGACTAAGAAATCCTCGCAGCGCGTTCTTTCACAATGAGTGCATTCCTGACGGCTCATCCCTCCACGCTGAACTCAGACCCAAACTCATCACTTCACTTAGTTATGTCTATGTTAAAAAAAGATCCACGTCTGACTTCACATTATTTTTATTACTAATATACGAACAACTTGCTTTACTGACTGTATCCAATAACAGGATGAGCGACTGACCTTCCTCAGAGGAAGCAGCAATGATCTCCTATTCAACCCAAAGACTCAGTGACCTGTTCTGGGGTGGAGCGATAACTTCAGAGACTAGAATCGGTCACTGCTCTGCTTTCTCTGTAACCAGCTGGATCACTGTCATCTTTTCAACTGCCTTTACGTTACTCTGATCACCACCACCTCTCTGACAGATACCTGTCAGCATTTTGTCAGCTCTCAAACCTCTTTTGACTCCATCCTGACTCCGCCTGCCTGCCTGATCCTGACTCTGCCTGCCTGATCCTGACTCTGCCTGCCTGATCATGACTCTGCCTGCCTGATCCTGACTCTGTCTGCCTGATCATGACTCTGTCTGCCTGATCATGACTCAGCTTTCCTGATCCTGACTCAGCTTGCCTGATCCTGATTCTGCTTTCCTGATCCTGACTCAGTCTGCTTGATCCTGACTCTACCTGCCTGATCCTGACTCAGCTTGCCTGATCGTGATTCTGCCTGTCTGATCCTGACTCAGCTTACCTGATCCTGACTCTATCTGCCTGATCCTGACTCTGCCTGCCTGATCCTGACTCTGCCTGCCTGATCCTGACTCTGCCTGCCTGATCCTGACTCTGCCTGCCTGATCCTGACTCTGCCTGCCTGATCCTGACTCTGCCTGCCTGATCCTGACTCTGCCTGCCTGATCCTGACTCTGCCTGCCTGATCCTGACTCTGCCTGCCTGATCCTGACTCTGCCTGCCTGATCCTGACTCTGCCTGCCTGATCCTGACTCTGCCTGCCTGATCCTGACTCTGCCTGCCTGATCCTGACTCTGCCTGCCTGATCCTGACTCTGCCTGCCTGATCCTGACTCTGCCTGCCTGATCCTGACTCTGCCTGCCTGATCCTGACTCTGCCTGCCTGATCCTGACTCTGCCTGCCTGATCCTGACTCTGCCTGCCTGATCCTGACTCTGCCTGCCTGATCCTGACTCTGCCTGCCTGATCCTGACTCTGCCTGCCTGATCCTGACTCTGCCTGCCTGATCCTGACTCTGCCTGCCTGATCCTGACTCTGCCTGCCTGATCCTGACTCTGCCTGCCTGATCCTGACTCTGCCTGCCTGATCCTGACTCTGCCTGCCTGATCCTGACTCTGCCTGCCTGATCCTGACTCTGCCTGCCTGATCCTGACTCTGCCTGCCTGATCCTGACTCTGCCTGCCTGATCCTGACTCTGCCTGCCTGATCCTGACTCTGCCTGCCTGATCCTGACTCTGCCTGCCTGATCCTGACTCTGCCTGCCTGATCCTGACTCTGCCTGCCTGATCCTGACTCTGCCTGCCTGATCCTGACTCTGCCTGCCTGATCCTGACTCTGCCTGCCTGATCCTGACTCTGCCTGCCTGATCCTGACTCTGCCTGCCTGATCCTGACTCTGCCTGCCTGATCCTGACTCTGCCTGCCTGATCCTGACTCTGCCTGCCTGATCCTGACTCTGCCTGCCTGATCCTGACTCTGCCTGCCTGATCCTGACTCTGCCTGCCTGATCCTGACTCTGCCTGCCTGATCCTGACTCTGCCTGCCTGATCCTGACTCTGCCTGCCTGATCCTGACTCTGCCTGCCTGATCCTGACTCTGCCTGCCTGATCCTGACTCTGCCTGCCTGATCCTGACTCTGCCTGCCTGATCCTGACTCTGCCTGCCTGATCCTGACTCTGCCTGCCTGATCCTGACTCTGCCTGCCTGATCCTGACTCTACCTGCCTGATCCTGACTCTACCTCCCTGATCCTGACTCTACCTCCCTGATCCTGACTATGCCTCCCTAATCCTGACTCTACCTGCCTGATCCTGACTCTACTTGCCTGATCCTGACTCTACCTCCCTGATCCTGACTCTACCTGCCTGATCCTGACTCTGCCTGCCTGATCCTGACTCTACCTGCCTGATCCTGCCTCTACCTGCCTGATCCTGACTCTACCTCCCTGATCCTGACTCTACCTGCCTGATCCTGACTCTACCTCCCTGATCCTGACTCTACCTCCCTGATCCTGACTCTACCTGCCTGATCCTGACTCTACCTGCCTGATCCTGCTGAGTTGCTGTTTGAAGGACTTCCCTGAATTCTTTAACCAACCTGAGAATCGCTGCTCCTTCAGTGGAGAGTTTCCTGACCTGTTTTTCCAGCTCGACTCTTCACAGTCACTTCCATCAGAATAAACCTGTTCTCCTCCTGTTTGGGTTTTTTCATCCTGTGGTTGACTTACTTTCTTTTTCCCTGATATTTAGGGTTTTATCTGAACTTCTTTGTTTCTCCTTTTTGTCTTCATACTCTGAGAGTTTTAGTGACGAAGAGCATCTGGATGTGAAGTATTTCTTCTGGGAGCGCGAGGCCCGAGCAGAGACGGCGTTTGCTCCTCACCCTCTCTGTGCTGCAGTCGTTCCTGCTGCGGGCGGCGTCGGGCTCGTCCGGGCAGCGCTGCACCTGGTTTTTCAGGGCGTGCTCCTGGTTCAGGGTGGTGTAGCCCACGTGCTCGTAGATGGGGTTGATGGTCATCTTAGCGATGTACTCCGCGGCCTAAAAAAACGAAGAACAGATGTGAGGGTCACCGTGAAGGTCACAGTGACGCGGCGTTCAGGGAGGACGAATCCTGAGTGGCACCTTAGTCTCGATGTAGAGCGTGATGAGGCCGTCTGTCACCAGGTCGTGGATGGACTCGAACCTCTTCTCGCCCACAAAATGCTTCCCATCGTGATACAGCCGGAAGTTTCTGGTTTGATTCCCAAACCTGGAAAGATAAACAGAATTATTTATCATTCCTTCAACAGAAGTCCAATCAATTAAAAACCTTTCATTATTATTTATCAAAGAGCTCACACATCAGTTCCATCAAGAGCTAAAAAGTCCAAGGGATGGCTCACATTTACTTATTGTCACTTAAACAATGAACATTTTCATTAAACTGAATTATTCTCCTTTATAATATCAGTTTATAAAACCCTTCATTTATCTTTCTATGATCCTTATTGTTATTATTTCATTTATTTATTCAAGGTTAAATTCATTTATTTTTCTAAGCATGCCAGAATTACCCAGAAGCCCCTACTGCATCTGTAGTCTAAAAAAATGAATAAAAATTACAGAGCTCCTGACCTGAAAGGGCAAAAAAATCCTAATTCGTTCCCTCGAAATAGTAATCCATTCCCATGGAGTAATAACTAGTTCCCACGGTCGGTACGAGTTATTACTTTGTGGCTACGAGTGATTATTTTATGGGAACGAGTTACTATTCCGTGGGAACCAAATGCTAACTTGTGGGAAGAAATGATTATTATTTACTTTTTTTGCCCATGTCAGGCCAGAGGCTCCGTAAAGAAGGATTCTAAATTAATAAAAATACAAACAAACACAATAAAAATGCAACATGGAATAAAATATTGATATAAAAACAACTTTTTTTCTGTTTACTTTAATCCTGTTTTTATTTCATTTTTTATGGAAATATGAAGAAAACTTGATTAAATAAATCGCGTAGAGCAGTTATTGTGAGTTCATACGGTGATTCACAACTTTAGATTTAAACTTTGAAGCTTAATGTCACAGTTTACATTTTAATCTCTATCCTGTAGCGTTCTGGGGCCTTTTCAAGCCTTTTTAAATTTACAATTCATTCAAATAAATGGTTTTTTCTTTTTGGCAATGATTGATTTCCATCTTTTTGGTACAAAGCCACCCTTTTCATTTTTTGTATAACACAATGAAACGGTCCAAAAAACTACTGTAAAAACACAAACTTTTTATGTTCTATAACAAAGATCAAACGTGTAGAGGCAAAAAAAACCAAATGTATAAATCCAAAACAAAGAAAAAAATAGACTGAAAAAGGCTTGATATTAGGGCTGTGAAAGTTGAAGCGTCAACGCGCGTTACTAATAGATCATAATTAACGCATTCATATTTATTAACCCCCTCAGAGCAGCGTCATAATAATCTTTTCTTACATGCTGTGATTGAGATTTTATTAAATTAAAGAGATAATATGGCATTTATTTGTAGTTTTTGGACAAAAGCGATCTTTTATTTTTATAATTGAGGTGGAGAACAAATGTCAATCTGTTCTTTTTTCCAGGTTTACGATTATTTTTTTTTATTTTTTAATCCGATTCCTGGCCCTACTTAATAATAACAGAAAAGTGAATTAGTCTCCTGGTTCAGTGATTAAAGCTGAACTTCAGTCAAGTGTTTCTGTTATAAGGTTTTAGTCTTGTGTTTTTGACGGTAAAGTTCGACCTCCTGTTCAAACCAAAAGTCTTCCGTATTCTCTGGTTTACAATCAAGCAAAAACTAAAACCCATCGACTTAAATGGGTCGACGCTTTCTGGGCTCCTTTGTGAATCGGCACAAGTGAATCATTAACCCAAAATCTCGGTTTCCACCACTGAGACAGGCGCTGCCGTCAGCCAGGGGGGTATTTATGGAAGGTAATTATAACCCCATCAGAGAAGTCGCCGTCAAAACGCAGGTGGTGGAATGGCACCACTATGAATAGACCAACTGACCCAAAAAAGAATTCAAATCAAGCCATGCACCGATTTAAAGGTGTACATTGGCGTACATGGCTGTTAAACCGACTGGAGGCCGGAATGAAAGACTAAGACAGGCATCTGTACGGAAGATAACAGCAACTGGAGTCAAAAAGATTTAAGGAAGACAGTTGTTTTAAGGCTGCAGAGACATTCTAAATCCTCTCATGAGAAGCTTCGTTTCCTCAGGAGATTCAAAGGAATTTGTGTCTTTTCTAAGTGAAAACATTTTGTGTAAACTTTGACACTCTTTAAACCATGTTTCAAAGTCAAGGCCCGGGGGCCGGATCCGGCCCTCCAGCTAATTCTATCCGGCCCTCCAGATCATTTTATTGTTATTAATGACCCGATGTTATCTTGTGCTTATTTCTAACTTGTATAATTTTGACTAAATATATTTTCATGGAGAGTAAAATATTGAAAGTTATTTAAGATTTAAGTTGATTTATTCTTGAATAATATTCCTGACTTTTTATTATTCACAATTATGTTAAAAAGTTACGTTTTTAAGTTTTAAAAATTGTCATTCTGCTAGTTTTTTGGGCTATTTAGGAGTTTAACTAATATTTCAGCTACATGCTAACTGTTTTAGCTAAGTTAGGCCTTTTAAAACATTTTTAGGGTTTTTAGGTTTAGCATTTTTTTTTCAGCTACATGCTAGCTGTTTTGGCTAACCTACGTTTTTTTAGGCTGTTTTGACATTTAACTAATATTCTAGCTGGCTATCAGCTTCAGTGATTTCAGCTATCAATCTTCAGCATCTTCAGTGGCCAAATTCAGCTTACAGCATTCACACTAGCATTATCACAGGTAATGATATATATCTAGTTCTTAATTATGTTAAAAAGTTAAGGATCTAAAGTTTTAAAATGTAGTTTTAGAGTGTTCAGTAAATGTTTATCCTCTTCGGCCCGTGACCTAAGGTGTGTTTTGGATTTTGACCCCTGGTATGATTGAGTTTGATAGCCCTTCTCTTAAGATTAAATATTAGATTGTGCCTTTGCAGCCGTAGATGTCACTTTTATCTTCTGCAGGCGGTAGTTCATGTCAATAGTGTTTGTAGGGTTCACAAAGCTGGAATAGTTTCACCTGAAACTTCTAACCAAATGTGTGTTTATTTTTCTTTTAAATACCAGCATTCATCAGGGTTTCTGTGAAATAATGGCAGTTCCCACCTCCGAATAATAGCCCAATGAAATGACAGCTAACCAATCAGGAGGGGCTTAGAGAAGTGGGGCGGGGCATCACCTTAAACAACTAGTTATAGAGAGAAGGAAAATCAAACTGATGCAAAAGTGAGATCTGGTGATTTGGTTATTTCTGTATTGTCCATGCAAACTCAGGCTGTAAATGAGAAACTGTTCTCAGTTGAGCCACCTGGATGAATGAAGGTTCAACAACAATCAGTTTCTCTTCAAAATGACCCCTAGCTTAGGGAAAAGCAACTCATTTTTCCTCCTTATGTGGGGTTTTATTGGTGTCACACCACCATTTTTTAAACCCAAAATTCTTCTTGTAAAGATGGGTTGTAGTTTTTTAATGTCATATTTGTGTTTCAATCCATAAAACATCTGTAATTGAAGGAGAAATCCCTCCGAGGAAGTCAGTCTCAGCAGCCCGTTGAAGGACATTTTCTGCCATCGTCGTACTAAACGACCCACTTTCACTTCAGCTGCAGTCATGAGTCAGAGATATTTACTTTGCACAAATCTGTGGAAATGAGAGTCAGCAAGCGGGCTGTGGGTGTGAATCATGATCTTCCACCTCCGTGCTTCACAGTTACAGTCAACTGCATTGAAGCCGATAGTTGCTTTGAAACGTTTTTAGATTTTTCTTTGGGAAAGCTGCACAAGCGTTTGAGTTTTTTCAGCCACAGAGTCTGATTTCCAGCAGAGGGATCTTCCTGGTCGCCGAGACAACCCACCTCAGAGCCAGGGTGTACGTGCCTGGCTGTCTCTGGCTCTCCCGGATCAGGTAGCTGCCCTCAGCCTGACTCAGAAGCTGGTCTGTCTCCTCTCTGGAGATCATCCCGTGGAACCTGAACAGAAGCAGAGCAGAAGCTCCAGCATTGTTCAAACACAGCAGGAGGAGGAGGAGGAGGAGGAGGAGGAGGAGGAGGAGGACTCACTCTCTGCCGTAGTATTTGGGACGGTTCTCCACCTGCAGGAACACAAAGGTTTTCCAGGTCAGTCCAAACATGAGAAGTGCTTCAGTGCAAAAGCCTTCAGGACCTGTACGCTGCCAGAGGGCAGCGGTGCTGGTGGGTGTGTGGGCACAGAGAATATTGCATGAGTCAGACAGAAAGGCTGGACATGGTGTCGTTCCCAACAAAACTGCTGCTGAGCCAATAAATCAGCGAGGGCGGCGAGCACGGCCGTGAATACCAATCTGCAGCGGAGACGCGTCAAGCTGCTCTGGAAAAGATGGATGCTCTTGACCAGGGGTTGGCATTCTTTAACAGTACAAAAAAACGTTTGGGCTCGTTTTCTACTGATCAGAACCTAGAAGGAGCAGCATAGTCTTACTTAAACCTTTAAGAAATTTGGATTTTCAATTCATGACCTTTTTTTTTTAAATAATAAATATGAATTGTGTCTATTTTAGGCACAAACAAAAGCAAATATATAAAAAAGAACCTAGCATCTCTCAACATGTTTTTTAATCTTATTTTCAAAATAAAAGTTGCTCTGTGCCAAACAGGATCATCTCAGTGCAGCTCTGGACAGTCAGTAACCAATGTTGTGCAGCATAAGATAATATGTGCTTTTAACCAATAAAAGATCAAACGTTTTACCAAAGTTTTGCATATAAAATCTGTTCATTCTGGAGGTAGAGTTGATCAAACAAGACGTCTTCAGGTCAATAGGATGTAAAAACCCACATAGTTTATCATCTATGTGCATCAATTTATACATTTAACTAATCTAAATTAAACTAGAAATGCTACATTGCCTGTGATAATGGTAGTGTGAATGCTTTTTATTGAAAGTAGTCACTGAAGATGCTGAAGCTATTTGCTGAGAATGCAAAAGCTGTTTGCAAAATGTTAGATTCGCTAAAAGACTAGAACTATGAAAGGGTGCTAAAGTTGACCAAAATTTCTGAAAAATTTGTAGTAAAATGGCTTAAAAACACCCAACACATGCCAATTTTGCAAAATATTTAGCGTGTTGCTTAAATACAAACTAAGCTCCAAATTAGCGCAAAAAACCTTAGCAGATGCCAAATTAGCCAAGCCAAAAAAAAAAAAACAAAGCTCATTGCTTAAATTCTAGCTAATCTCCAAAATAGCCTAAACTTCCTCAGTTAACGAAATTAGTCAAAAACATTAGCCTGTTGCTAAAATGGATGCTAAACTCGAAATTAGCCACAAAAAACTCCAGTAGATAACAAATTAGCAAAAAATGTTAGCACATTCCTAAAATATTAACTAAACTCCAGATTAGAATAAAAAGACCTCAGTAGCCAAAAAAAGCTTGAACATTGCTTAAATACAAGCTGAACTCCCAAAATTCCTCAGTAAACCAAATTAGTCAAAAAAGTTAGCCTGTTGCTAAAATAGAAGCTAAACTTTAAATTAGCCTAAAAAACCTCAGTAGATAAATTAGTCAAAAACGTTAGCATGTTGCTAAGATATTAGCTAAACTATTTTTTTAAATTACTATAAAGGGGGAAACATATCTCATGAATATATTTAAAGACTTGTTGCTAATCTATTTAAAATGTTGATATTTGAGGAGTTTATCATTAATTTCCTATGAGGAATATTTTGCTCAATATTTCAAAAACTATAAAGTTTAAGAATACCAAAAATACAAGCAGTAATGTCCTGAACGAGCTGAATGTTTCGATACAGATTGATGAAATCACTGAAAGTGTGACTGATTTTCTATGTGCCATAAAAAACATGAAAAGGAGCAGGAGAATCACTGTAGTGTGAATGCTGTAAATGCTAATTAAGTAAACCTTACTTTCAAATATTGCTATTTTATTTTTCTTTTCTTTTTCTTTTTTTTCCCCTCTTTGTCCTCAGCAGTCTTACACTGCTGGGTTTTGTTATTTTAGTTTGGGGTTGGTAGTCTTAGTTTGTGGGCTTTGTTTGTTTGTTTCCTTTAGGTAGTTTTGGTTAGGGGGAGCTGCTGACTGATGGTCGACATGTCTGGATCAGAAGTCTCCATGAATTATTTATGTTTGTCCAAAGAGCCACCATGGAGAGATAGAAGAGACACATGTGGATCTGGAGCTGCAGGTTGAAGACCTCTGGTCTAGACTGTCACAGGTCCATGGACAGCTCTGAGGTCCTCAAACCTGTCAGCGTCTTCGATGGCGGAGCAGAATCGACCTAGTTTCAATTCCCACCGAGTTTTTGGAGAGAACGATGAAACGGGCGCAGAGAAAGGACTTGTTTTGGAGCTGGAGGCAAACATGAGAAGCATTTGTAGGAGAAACTCGCTGCTGTTTTCATGAGGCGGAGCATAAAAATAGAACAATTCTCAACATCCACCTGTGTGAGCTTCAACAAACTCTGTCAAATCTATTTTTGACCGAAAACTTCAGACTGAGAGATTTCAGAGGAAAGAAGAGGAAATGAACATTTCTGTTTTACGTCGAACTTGAACTCAATGTTTACTAGAAAAGTGTCAGAAGTGGCAGGAAACAGTTTGAGAAGTTAACTTTTTTAACATCCCTGATGTAGCTGATTTGAATGAAATCTTTTCAAAATAAAGTTTTATTTTTAGGTAAATAAAAAGATGAATTTACCCAGAGCTGCTAAAATATCATCAGAAACTCTCTAAATCACAAATATGCTTTTATTTTTGCTAGAGTTCATCTTTTATTTGATACTTTAAGATGGTTACTTATAGAGTTCAAACATTCAAATGTTAACAATCTTTAACCCTTTAAGACCTCAGGCGTCACCGGTGACGCTTAAACACAAAATCTTGAACTTGCTGCTACTTTTCAACTGTTCACACGATAATTCCAGTGGATTCTGAAGGAGAAAAGCGGCGCGAGCCCCTTTTAATGTTTGAAAAGTTACAGTAAATCAAAGATCCTAAACACTGGAGCTCCGGCGTTTATGAGTTAAAACATTATTTTGCTTGTTTGTAGACGAACTTTAATGAAATCCATTGCATAATAACGAGTGCCATAAAACTCAGAAATTCAGATTGAGGTTTGTCTTCAGTCCATTTGGGTTTAATGATAAATCAAATTGAATTTTTCAAGGTTTTTTCTTGTTCTCTTTGCCTTAATTGTGCAAAAATACATGAAAGGAGGTCTCACCTCAGAGGTGCAGGTGACTCTGCGGGGGTGTGGCGCCTCCTGCTGGAGCTGGTACACTGTGACAGATGGTTTGGAAACATGTCATACTAACGCAGAAGTAATCACAGAGACGGATCCGCTTCAGTTCCTGTATGAGGAACATCAGACTGACAACACAAACCTTTATTCAGATCTAAACATGTACTTACAGTAGGACTTCCACACGGGCGGCCGATAATCGTCATGATCTGAGAATAGAAAGAGACGGATTCAAAACTAGCCATGTGTGGAAGTGCCCTTTGGCAAGCATTGAACTCCATGTTGTCCCTGGTGGTCAGGTCAGTCTCTGACATGGCAACAGAGTATGGACAGAATATACACTCATGCAACTTGGAAGTTAGGGAACAGAGGTTGAGTCGAATTGGCAGTGTAACCAACAAACTCCGTCCTGGTGATGAATTTATTGACCATTTCAGTGGGGATTGTTTGTTTAATAAATTAGTCTTTATTAGCTATGATGCTAGATGAATTTTGCCTCTCTCAGACTCTGGTCCCCTTCAGACCTGCAAACCCTCAGCTGCACAGGCAGCCGCGCTGTCGGGCATTGCAAAAGCAACGTGTGAAAACACAATTACAAGTACACATGGTTGTGCACAAACTGTGTGGTATGAGTTACAAATCAAGAATGACGCACACACAAATCGGATGAGTCTGTTGTTTCTCCTTAACAGATCCTCCGTGTGTGATTGTGTGCGTTAATGTGTGTGACGGTGCACGTGTGCAAATGTGTCTGTGAATGTGTTTGTGTGTATGTGTGCAGATGTAATTATGAAGGTTGTGTGAATGTATGGATGAACAGGACCGTAAAGCAAACCGTAAGCTGTAATGACAGAAAAAAGCGCTTCATGCACACAAACCATTTCCTATTCTTCACGTCTTTGACCCTCGTGTTTCCTTATGGGGTCCAGATGACCCCGCCCTTACACTGATATGTGATCCCTCTTATGACAAAGGTGGACAGGATCTCATGTCTGCCACAGACACCAGTGAAAATAAAAAATCCTTGAGAGAAAAAAAAATTCTGCGCGCTGTCTTGTGGGGTCCAGATGACCCACTTCTAATGTAAACATACCAGGATAGCAAAAGGTTTACACCTTCTTCCTTATAGACGGTGCCACCAGCTAACGTCCTTCTCTTCCTGATGATCTCATCAGTCAAACAGGTCACGTACTAAAGCGCGCCACTTTACACACAATCACATCATATTTCCACACAACAAAGAACACAATAGTGCTGCTGGTGTCATAAAAATGGCAGAAAACTTGAAGTTCTATCATTTTTGTTGGAACTTCTGACATAATTTGAACATTTTTAATAAAATACTTGACTAAGTTGAAGCTTTGAGGTGGTCAAAGTGGACAGAGATGCTTTGTAGTTTTTGGAAATCACATCAAACTTAAACCTGTGGTCCTAAGTCTTTAATTTTCACTGGATCCTCATCATTTCCATTGAGGTCACCGAAAAGGATGCAGCTGAGAGTCCTCAGAACATCTCTCCAAAGAGGAGGATCTCCGTGTGCATCCGTGAACCTGACCTATGATTCCAGATTGACAGCAGTGAGCCAAACTCCTTCAGAGCTTTAACTGTTTTTGGAGACATTCACAGAGGTCACAGCAGGTCTTTGATGTTCACTTCCTGCTGGAAGGAACTTCTCAAACTGATCCGGTTCCCTCAGAAGGATGATAAGACGCTCGTTTCATAACATGATTAAAAATGACCTTGAATTCTAATCTTTTGTAAACAGAGATCCTCACCAGACGAGGTCAACCTGAACATCATAGTTTTATGTTGATAACACTTTTTTAAATCAGAATTCCAGACAGGTAAAGACTAATGCTGTTTGTTTTATCGATAATGACCAAAACTCCTCGTTAACAACATGTGACCTCCATCCACACTAAGAGGACAGCTAGGAAACCATCTTCCCTCCAAATGTGAAACAGAAACCTTTACGACTGAACGGATGTGAACGTGTTTGGTGATCTTCTGGTGGAGTCCTCGTACATATCTGTGAGGGACACCCACGGCCAGGTTTCCTGCCCCGTGTCAGACCTCCTCCCCAACCTTATCTGTTCCTCATCCTGTCCTCCATTCCTGCTCAGGGAGCGCCTGTGGCTCGCTGTCAGGGCGGAAAACCAGAAGGTGTACAAACCTGTTGGACAAACCGTCTGTCCGGACCAGGAAACAGTCCGGCTTTAGGAATGTCTGATGATTTTCTCTGGAATTCAATCAAACTTAATGTCCAGTTTTACTTACTTTAACTGCTTTGGAATCAACATCTTAACTGTTTTGCTATATTTCTTCTTTTCTCTAAAATATTTTCAAACCAATTAGATGATGTGATTTCACTGAAATGATGCTTAAAATGACAAAAAAGAGAAAGACTGTTTTAAAGTGACCATCATCATTAAAGAGAGCTCACTTACCAAAGACATTTAAGGCCATGTTGATCTCCATATGATGCTGAACAATCAATCAGCAGACCAGAATCCTCCCCTGAGCTCACTTTCAATCCTTAGAGGGGCAAACATGGAGCGACAATCAGAGAAACATCAGCTGAAGCTGCAGGCAGAGGCTGGATGTAAACAATGGGTGATCAGTCCATGATCCGGGCTAACGCTAGCTGATCGCTCTGCGCTCCTTCTGCTCAACAAAACACTAGATCCACCTCCATGTGTCTCATTTACACAGTCAAACATCGATTCTATACTGTATAACACAGAACCGGCGCGATAATAAGGCTCCACGGCGGCCGGGTAACAGCTAGCGGATGATACAAAGTACTCACATTCACGTCCCATTCTACATTATGGTCGCCATTTTGCTAGGTCACAGGAGCAGTCTCGCCCTCTCCACTGGTAACTATGGCAACGGGCAACTATGCGGGCGCTCTCTGCATGAAAGTGTTCGAACGTGGCCGGTGACGTAATTTCCGCATCAAATTATAGGTATTAAAACTTGTGGAGACAGTAAATGAAAAGGAAAAGTATTTATCGATGGTACCGTGACAGGGCGTCACGGCCGGTTAGCTCAGTTGGTTAGAGCGTGGTGCTAATAACGCCAAGGTCGCGGGTTCGATCCCCGTACGGGCCACTCCTCTTTCCCTTTTTGTCTCCATACCATATCTGCATTTGAGACGCCAGCTTGTTAGAAATGAGTGCTGAAAGCGCTAAGGCAAAGGAAGCACTACACATAAGGACACTTTCTCTATTGCTTTAGAGACGCTTTGGTAAAAAAAAAGGAAATCTTTATTCATCCAGGATACTTTCAAAGTACAATTTTAAAAAGTTACCTGGAGTTAGTTCTTATTTCTTAAGTTTTTCGCATGTTTTACATTCATTCCCATTCATTCATGAATCTCCATTCTTCCCGATTTGGTGACAGATTTGTGACAGTCTCCCCGGGTTCCAGCAGGGGGCGCTGCTGGGCCGCCCGCCGCTCGCCTTGGCGGGGTGCACGCGCTCCTCCGGGGCTGGAGGCGGTGAGCTGCTCTTTATTGTTCCAGCGGAAAGCTCCTTCTCCTGCGGCGGGCCACACTCGCGTCAATGGCCGCCGCTCCGAAGCCTCGTCCCGCCTGAGCGCCAGCGGTTCCGCCACCGAAGCCGAGCTCCACCACGCCGTCGCGTGGGATTTAAGCGTGGGAGTTAAAGTTCTCGCGGGCTGGAGAGAGACGGTCCGTGGATCCAGCAGGAGGAGGAAGGGGGTAAGGAAATCACTAAGCGAGGTCTCCGCCGTTTAGTTTCAGACCAAACCGGTTTTCTCCGCCGTTTCAGACCCTCAGAGGAAGCCCAAAAGCTCCGAGAGATTCTGCACAAAGCTAGAAGTCTGTTTATTTCTAGTGATTGAGGGAATTTCGGTGTGTTTGTGGGACTGTAAGCCCTTCATCTGTCACAGTAATCCACTCGTGTCTTAACCTCACTGTAACCCACTGACATCTTTCCTGCAGGATTACTCTGCTAACCCACATCCCGGAGCTGCTCTTTGCCATCTGTCCTCTCGGGTCTAGCTGACAAAGCTGACACCTTTAGGTCTCCACTATTGATCCAAAACACCCCCTCAGAGGTCAGAGGGGTCAGCCAGGACCCACCCAGGGTCAGTCATTCTGCATGTCAGCCCGGGTCAACTCTGGTTCCACTGGAACCGTTCCAGTCACCCTGATGAGAGGTGGTTCTGATCCTTCATCTGGTTCTGGATGCTTCTCGTCATCACCATGTTTAACCATTTAACACGTGTCAAAGTCACAGCCCGGGGGCCGGATCCGGCCCTCCAGATCATTTTATTTTATTGTTATTGGCCCGATGTTATCTTGCGCTCATTTCTAACTTGTATAATTTTGACAAAATATATTTTTATGGAGAGTAAAATATTGAAAGTTATTGAAGGTTTAAATTGATTTATTCTGGAATAATATTCCTGCCTTTTTATTATTCATAATTATGTTAAAAAGTTACGGTTTCAAAGTATTAAAAATTGGCATTCTGCAATCTATTTGGACTATTTTGGCATTTGCTAAGATGTTTTGAGGCTATTTTGGAGTCGAGCTAATATTTCAGCTACATGCTAGCTGTTTTGGGTAATGTAAGATTTTTTTCTTTTTGGGTTAATTTGCCATTTCGCTAATATTTTAGCCAGCTATCAACTTCAGCATCTTCAGCAATCAGCTTTAACATTTTTAACTACCAATTTCAGCATATTCAGCTATCAGCACTAGCATCTTCAGCGGCCAAATTTAGCTTTCAACTTTCACACTTTATATCTAGTTCATATGTAAAAAAGTCACTGCTTTAAAGTTTTCTAAATGTAGTTTTAGAGTGTTCAGTAAATGTCTATCCTGTTCGACCTAAGGTGTGTTTTGGACTGTTTTCTCCTATGTGAGTTTGACAGCCCTGCTTTAACACCAGAGCTCCACTGATTATGTTCTTTGATTTACTGTAACTTTTCAACCCTTAAAAATTTAAACGTTAAAGATTTTGCGACGCTTCAGCTGTTAAAGGGTTAAATGTTCCCCTACTAGCTTACAGCCCCTCACACCCCTATTAGAAAAATGCCACAAGAACATGTTAAAAACACAATTTTTATCAGAGTGAGTCTTTACAAAGAACTTAAACGGTGGTGGATAGCGCCTATATTGCTCCTCATTTTTGTCGCACCGCTAACGCTAGCTTTAGGGTGTGAGGCGCTGTAAGCTAGAGGGAGAGCAGCGTAAACAGTTAGATGACGGGGAATGGGGGCAGGCTCCCACCCCAGCAGTCCGGCCCACAACTCAGAGGTAAATTACTAATGAACCCTTGCCGCTCTGCAGAAACTATGTCCTAGAAAACAACACAAGTTTTTTTTTAATTTTGTTTAAAATACCACTGGGATCAATAGATGAACAGAGTGGGACTTTAAGACAATTTAAAAGAACATGGAAACTCGCCCTGTACAACAAAGTTCTGAAGTTAGAAGTTCAAACAAATAATGTGGAACATTATTATTATTTTTAAGAACATTTATCACGTTTTTAGTTCAGTTTTTTTCTTTAAAAACATTTTCCTATGAGTGTAATGGTTTTTGCTGAAGGAAACTACTTCAGAAGTACAGAAAAGTCTTCTGTGTTAAGTATTAAATGTGATAAGTCCAAGAACAGATATAAAAACTGTTCTAGTTTTGATTTCTGGTTGAATAGTTAACCAAAGTGGTGATTCCAAAGGAGTGAAGAGGAGTTCTGCTGAAGGCAGCTGTTCTTGGCAGCTTCCTCGTGTGGAAACACTGATGAACTTAATGAAAAGATCGGCCTCTCTAATGGGAATTCTTCAGCAAACGCTGTTAAAGCCCCCAGCACCCCCCATGCCCTTTTATGGAGTCTTGTCAGACTGGACTCTTTATGTTCTTTCATCAATAATTTAGCTTTTTTTTTTTACTGTCGTTGTGATGAGCTTTTATTGTCTCATCGCTTCAAAACTCCTTTTATGGCTGGAGTCCACTTCCTGTTGTGCAACCTTCATGCAAAGTCTCCTCATCCTCGGGGATTTTTGCCTCAGTGGCTCCTCATGATTGGGGGGGGGGTTCTCAGGACCTGGCTCCCCTCTCTTGGGAAACTTCCTGCTAACGGCGGTTGAAAAGCTGCTCGGAGGGCCGGGTGAGTTAAAGCCGCGCTGCTGGACGCTCTCACACAGGCCTCCTTTGTGGCGGCTGTGGGGGGGGGCAGCCAGCTCTGTATTCCCCTCTCGCACAACCAACAATGTCCAACCACAGAGAGGAAATGAAGATTCGTCCAGCTTCCAGGGGTCAGGACCTTCAGATCAGACCCTGCAGCCTGTCTGAAGCCCCGCCCCTCAGGTCATGAAAATCCAGCTAGTGAAGGCGTGAACGAGGACAGCACAGCTGAGTTCCCACAGGTGGGAAGAGGAACTTGAATGTCAGGTTCCTGCCTGATCGGGTCATTTCCTTGGCCCGCCTCCAGGTTGAAGCTTTTCTGTTTAAGAGAGGTAATGACCCCAGGAGGGGGCTGGGGGGGATTAGCATGGACTGAGCTGTTTGTGGACTTCCTTTAATGCTAACAGGTTAGCGGTGGAGGATTTCACAATCAGTTTCAGGGGTTGGTTTGTCTAAGAAGTTCATTATAAAGAAGTGAAGGCTCCTTTTTTGCTTCTCGCATTCAATCAACTATGGGAGAGGTGGACTAAGTGGCCACGTCCCCTGGTGTGCCTCAATAAAAGTAGGTGGAGCCTGTAGCCTCTCTCCAATTTTCAAAACATTGGAGATTTCATGTAGCCTGATTTCAAGTAGTTGGGGAGTGGCCTTCTAATAGGCTCACTTCTCATTGGCTAAAGTGGTTGCCTTGGAATATTGACTCAGACCATTGACTGTATTTGAGAAAATGGGTTATGCTATGTACACACCGGGCCTGTGATGCATGTTAAAGAATATGGTTGATCAAATCTGAATCAATCTAAGCTTTATAGATCAATGATTAATCCTTAAAAGTAGAGATTGATCTAAAGCATAACGCTAAAGTCTGCTAGTTTGATCCTAACGTATAATAGGATTTCCCATAGGACGGCTAATGCCAACACTCGGTCGACCTAAACATACATTGGTGACTAAATAAACATCTTTATAAACTCACAGGCATTCATTTTCCAAACTCTTTTAAGGAGATATTTTTTAAAGTATTTGTGGCCTAAAAAAGTTTTTTGCTCATACTTTCTTCTTCTTCTTCTGGAATAAGCTGTAATGCTATAGTGTGATCGTCACCTAGTGTCCAAACTGAAACGTCCTCCAGGAGAAGCAGAACAATGTTTACAATGTTACTGATCTGAACATTTTTGTTAGAACTTCTCCTTTAGAGAATCCATGTAACACTGGATGATATTAACAATCTCATTATTTCACTGATACATTTACAGTATGTGAACTGGATCAGAATAATATGAAAATCAGGAGGAAAAAAATCCAAATCGATTCTGGAAATGATTGTCTATTAAAGAGCGTCCTGAATGGATGTTTAGCATCCAGTGTTCACACTGGTCTGTGGCTACGCGATACTAGCTGTCTGAAATGTCAAAGCAGTGCATATATTCCAACTCTAGCTCCAGACGTTTACTTTCACAGCTCTATTCCAATATCTGAAAAACTTGGTGTCATTGACTCCAGCTGGACACAGACTGTAATTATTGATTTCTCCTTCACAATCGAGTTGGTACTCCTGTGAATTAGAAGGACGCCATCCATACATCACTACCAAATCCAACTTCCTGATTAGTCAGCCAAACTGATTTACCTTTCAATATGCGTTCAATGACCTTATGCGTTATAAGATTCTGAAAATAGAGCAAAAAACTTGTGTTGTGATGAGGAACCACGAGAGTTTTGAATACGGCAGTCTGAAATGCTCTTTAGTGTAAACTTTTCATTAGAAGAGGTCGCTTCCAAGCCTGGTGTGAGCGTAGCTTTACTTCCGGCTTCAACCAAATGAAGCCAAATTTAGTCGCCATTCTGTCAGGATTCGGACACCGCCATGTTGGAACCCGATGTTGTCCGTGAGCAGTGATTGGTCCATGTCTTTTCGTTTTTGTGGCAACCGGTCTGGCCAATCGGGTAGTTTAATCTGAGTGACCTGGTCTAACCACTTGAAAGAACTTCCTGTGGAGCGTGCTGACTGAGGTGTCGGAATCGAACGTTAGCCTCCAGTTGAGGTCTCTGAAGAGTTTCCCACACAGATCCTCTGGTCGGTTCTGTCCACCGTCATCACCGTGGCGTGTTTTCCCTCAGTCGGCGCTTAAGTGGACATTAGACACGGTAAATGGAGCCTTCTTTAAACAGAGCCTGTGATGTTGGCCGCCCGTTTGCGCGCTCCGCCCTGAGTGTTTACAGCAGCCGGGTGTTTGTGTGGATGCAGAGGAAGAGGCCGCGCTGCTGCGGCGCATTCCTGCGCGCCGTCTGAGATCGCGTTTGTTGTCTGAGGTTTCTCTGGAGGTGGGGAAGGGTCGCTGAGAGGAATTCAAACCGGGGTGTTTCATCCTTTTGTTGTGGGGGCGGCTGGGGTTCAAGTCTGGACAAGCCCGAGCGGGGTTGGAAACCCCACCTGGGTGCCGCCGTACCTGGGGGGCTGTCTGGAAATGTGTCAGACGTGTGTCTGCCCCCTCTGATTTATGGTTGAGGTTACGCACGCAAACACATCTCCACCACATCCCTCACCAGGAGAAGGTCTGAGATCTGCAGTATGAGGCGAGCGCCTGCACAGAGCGACGCTTTCACCTGCTGGAATCATCTGGTTCTCTTCTCCCTGCAGACGACAGCAGCTCCACGCTGAGACATGGACGCCGCCGACAGACCGTCCACGGCCGGACAGAGGCTGAGCGCCCCCGAAAGCTTCGGGGTGTCCACCCTGGAGCCGGGCCAACGCCCCCCAGCACAGACCCCGGGGAGGCAGGTGCCCATCCGGGTCCAAATGCTGGACGACAGTCAGGAGGTGTTCCAGATATCTGTGAGTATCACTGCAGTCACTTCCTGGAGACGCACAGGAAGTGAGGCTTCCTGTCCGCGCTGACCTCTGACCTCTCCGTCAGACACAGCATGGATTTGTTTGGCAGCTCCTGTAAATTTATCTGCTTCAGGGCAGCAGTTTGTTTTGGGAAAACCCAGCAGCTGGATTACCAGTGACGCGTGTGAGGAAAGAATCTGCTCTCTGCTCTGCTGGGGGAGCGTCCACAGCCCCCAGGCGTGGGGGGTGGTGGCGGTGACGGCGGTGAATAAGCCTACTGGTGTCTGAGGACGTCCATCAGACCTTCATGTCTGGACGTCCACGCAGACACAGAGGAGAACCTGTGTGTCTAATCTGTTGACTTCACGGGTTGAACGGAGCCGTTGTTCTCATCGGTCTGGACTGGGGGGGCAGGTGGGGGGTCACTCATTAACCAGCCTGTTATCTTCCACCTCCAGCCAGACTGATGGATGAAAGAGCACTCTCAGATGAAGCAAGGTTGTAGCTGAAATCTGATGCTGGTTTCAAATCTCCTCTTTGGTTTCGTTTCATTTATTTGAAGTGTCTCTGTTGAACTGTGTTGTGTACACCACATACTGCATTGTGTACGTCCCATACCGTGTTAAGTATGCGCCATACCACGTTGTGTACAGGCGTACGTTGGGTATGCGCTATTACCGGGTTGCGTCAAGCGAATCCGTGTTCCGTACATGCCATACGCCGTTGCGTGTCGTGAATGGCCGCAGGCCTTCACCATTCCAGTCTCCTTTCTTCCCCCCTACTGTGTTCAGAGCTGCACCTAACAAATTCATAAATAAAACCCAGTTTATTTTTTTTTTTTAAGTTTAGGTCCATAGGTTTTATCTTCATAGCAACCAATCATTTTTTTGGTCGTCTGGGGGTGACGAACAGGTCTGTGACATTTTTTAGAAGAATCGGCAAAAGTACATATTTGGATTTCCTCAGCAATTAGTTTTTTGTTAACCACGCCCACATTCCTAGTATTGTCGTTGTGTTCAGCTTGAGCCAGGAATTCTGGTGTTACATTTAACAATGTTTTGGGAAAAAAAATGCGAGCATCAGGGAAACCACTTTTGCAACCTCGCCATGCTAACGCCGTTCAAAATCTACAAACTTTAAA
This sequence comes from Oryzias melastigma, assembly GCF_002922805.2. Lineage (NCBI taxonomy): Eukaryota > Metazoa > Chordata > Actinopteri > Beloniformes > Adrianichthyidae > Oryzias > Oryzias melastigma. Next base: position 132,836 of record NC_050513.1, read on the forward strand.
ACCGCTGCTAAAATCCCAAACCGTTTCCTAATGATGAGGTAGGAGGGGACGGATAGAAATCTCTAGAAGGAGTTTCATTTGTAGAAGTTTTTTTAATTTAAATAAAGATGGCGGCCTGTTCATGAGGTCAAAGGTCAACAAAACGGTTTCTCTGGTGTGATGTCATCCTCTTTTGGAGGTCAAAAGTTCAGTAAGAAAGAATTATTGTAGGAACAGTCTGGTCCTTGAGAGAAAGACTAATAAACCAATCAGACATTGTTAAACATGGAATGAAGGAAACGTTAGCTTACAAAATCACCAACGTTTGACAGTTTTTCAACACTTTCTGCTTTTATTTAGAAAGAATTCCAGACTTCCTGCTGTTTTCATACATTAAAGCCCACATAGACAGGACAAAAGAGATTCTTTTAAAAACGAACTTCTTATTGATGAGGATGTTTGGATTCCTGCTAATTGATTTTTCTTCTACCTGTGCCTGTATTGAGTTTGGCTTTAGAAAATAAGATGACCTTTTGACCTCAACCCTCTGACTTTGACCTCCTAGTCTTTTGTTGCTCTTTGACCAGAGCATGAAGTATGGAGGAGACGTGTTTTGGTTCAGCATCGTCTTTGGGATCATAGAGACGCAGTAAAATCCTCGTCTGAGGTCTTCATTATTCATGTGGATTGAAGGCAGTTCCCGCCTCTTACCTTCTAAATTATTGAGTTTGGAGGGGAGGGGCCGATTGTGTGTGTGTGGTAATGGACGCCGCTCCTCATCACTTGATGTGTTTATCTGCTGCATGTTCGCTTGAGCGGCCTCCGCCTCTGTGGAAATGCGACCGTCTTTTGACGGAAAGTCAACCTGCGTTGGGCTGGGCTTTGAGGAGAGGCAGACAGAAGCTGGGTCAGGAGTTTCACAGCACAGAGGAAGTGCTACAATGAAGCACATCTCATGTTTCACTTTTACTGCTGTTATCATGAACTCACAGAGATCAGTGGAACTAAAAAATGACTGCTTCTCTGAATGGTTTAGAAAGAATAATCCAGATTAGTCTTCACAGAGACTGAAGCAGTAAACACAAAGAGGTAATCTGGTCAAGTGGAGGACCAGGAAATCCAGATTTCTTAACATTTCTTGTTAGGTTGTGGTTCCGTTTTCTATTTTTTTAACATTAAAAGATAAAATTATAATGGATCTTTTTGACACATAAAGTAAGACAAGATCAGACTCATTTGTTAAAAATATTTCATTTTTGATTTTCTAGATTTTTCTCATGAGACAGCAGACCGGAGGATCTTCTCTGCGTCATGAAGTCATGGTTTTGGCTTGTGGCTCCTGGAGATCCACTGATCTCCTCAGATCCTGTCCTCTGCAGACCGTCGCTCTCTAAGCATGATGCTTTTATTCTGAAAAACCTGAAGGCGCGTTCTCTCACGTCTCCATCTATCGCTCCTGCTTCCTTCATGTTGATTTTTCTCCTTCCTGTGTTTACTGTTGACATGTGATCGTCCCATCGGCGTGTTTGACCTTAATCTCTGTAAGCCTCTCTCATTGGTCGGTTGTGAAATGGCTCCAGCAGAAGGGCCGAAGCTGTGTCTCTCCAGACCTGTGTGACAAGAGCCCTGGATGTTAGGATGATGGATCTGCTTGATTATGGGATGGACTGCAGTCCTCCAGGACAGATTCTCTGTAGCCTTTTTCTAGAGTGTGAAGCTGTTGATGTTAGCATGGATGAAGGAAAGAATTCTTAATTTTTACCAAACCTCTGAACAAACTGTGACCCCTGACACATGCTCAAAAACTCACTAACATTTTAGTACCCATTGAAAAGGAATTTGGACATAGTGAAAGACTCCTGCCCTAAAAATGATGACCTCACAGCAGGAGAAACCATCAAAAAATAAACGGGACCAAAAGTCCACTAATGAAACTAAACCACACGTCTGGTTCGTCCAAAGGAAAGGTTCAAATTATTATGGGATGGCCATTTTGTGGGAATTTTGTCGTTTATGTTTTGGCACAAGATGGGAAGAGAAACTTGTTGACCTTTGACCTCAGGAACAGGCCGCCGACTTGAATTAGAAAAAAAAAATTAGCAGCAGCTATAAATGTAGACTCCTCCCAGAGATTTCGATCTCTGTACTCATAAGAAGCTGCTTGGAAAAAATGTTGGTTTCAAAGTTTGCAGATTTTAATCTGTGTTGGCATAGCCGGCGTCCCTGGTTGCTTGTAAGCTGTCACAATTAGTCGACTAATCAACAACTAATCGACTATTAAAATAGTCAGCGACTATTTTAATAGTCGATTAGTAGTTACTTTGTATTATATGGAGTCTTTTTGCAATATTTTGGCTTTTAGGCTTTTATTAAGGTTTTTTAGGCTATTTTAGAGTTTAACTAATATTTCAGCTACATGCTAGCTGTTTTGGCTAATTTTTTTGTTTGTTTTTTTTTTTAGGATAATTTGGAGTTTAACTAATATTTCAGCTACATGCTAGTAATTTTGGCTAATTTAGGATTTTATTGTTTGTTTTTTTGTTTTTTAGGCTAGTTTGGAGTTGGATAATATTTTAGTTGCATGCTAGCTATTTTGGCTAACTTTGTCTTTTTTTGTTTTTTAGGCTAATTTGGAGTTCAACTAACATTTCAGCTACATGCTAGCTATTTTGGCTAATTTAGTCTTTTTTTTAGTTTTTAGGCTAATTTGGCATTTAGCTAATATTTCAGCTGGCTATTAGCTTCAGCGATTTCAGCTGTTAGCTTTAGCATTTTTAGCTATCAATTTCGGCATCTTCAGCTATTAGCACTAGAATCTTTAGCAGCCAAATTCAGCTTACAGCATTCACGCTAGCATTATTACAGGCAATGCCATATATCTAGTTTTTAGTTTGTTTAAAGCTAATGATGGTTAAGATGTGTGCTTTACATCCAGTTTTCGCATGACCCGATTAGTCGACTAATTGCAAAATATAATCAGTGATTAGTCGACTACTAAAGTAATCGCTTGTGGCAGCACTAGTTGCTTACACATTTTTTTTTTAGCAAAGTATTGTTAAATATTGTTCAACAATAACCCATGAATCCTTGGCTCAAGCTGGATGAAACAAAGATGCAAAATTAATGTATTAGGAAAGTGATTAAGAAAAAACTCTGTTGCCAAGGAAACCAAAAATATTACTTTTGCAGATTCTTGTAAAAACTACATAGTACTGTCCGTTACCTCCACCTGACTAAAAAGTAAAATGGTTGCTATGGAGATAAACAAACAGAAAACTTGCCATTATGAAAAAAGCGTAAGGGAGAGTGAGGGGCAGGTAGCACCTGCAGGCTAAACCGTGTCACTTAAGGCTTCATTTTTTATTGTCTTTTCCTTTGTTTGTTTTGCTGAAAACTGCATAAAATAAACCAAACCAATCTAATCTGTCCATTCTGAACCAGATGCTCGTTCTTATCCTGATACGTGCACATTTGAGGGAAATCTACGGGTTCGTCTTAAACTTCTTGTGCGGTCTGGAGAGGATTACGTCGCCTTTTCTATCAAAGCAAGACGAACATCTGAGTTAAATCTGCACCGTCGTATGAAATGGCATGAAGGCGGTTCCTGCTTTTGCATGCTCGCTGTGTGGCAGGCTCCCAAGTGGGGGAAAAGAAATGCATCAGCTGCATTTCTGCTGCACACATGCATGTGTGTCATAAAGTGCAGACGGTGTTCAGACTGCAGCCAGACGGCTGGTTGGACGCTCTGTCTTTGCGTTTGTCAGATAAAGGCGAGTTAATCGCTGAACTCCGACAGGAGAACTAAAGCAGGACAGATAAGGAGAGGTTCTGCTCACGCTCCTGGCTGACTGAGGAGATGCTGTGGAGCTCATTCATCCATCATCCAAACCCCAGTCCCCGCTCAGCTCTTCAGAGGACCATGATGCTCCGCTCTCTTTATTTGGTCTCACCGGAGCCGTTTCAGCCTCGTCGCCTCAGAACATGCGGCCTTGAACTTATCGGTGTGGCGTTCATGACGCGCCTGTTTCCTCTGCTGCAGTTCTGGAGAAACCAACTCAATTTATGGATTTAATATCTTGCAGCGCTTCAGCACCAGAGCAAGAACCACATTAGAGTTTGATGCTGGACTATAATTTTTATCTGCCTAGGGACTGGAGGCCTGGACAGTGACCCTGGTAGCTCTGCTGACTCCTGGGCAGTGGAACTCGCTACGCTGTCCACCGGGCGACTGGCTAGCATAGCCACCTAAGCTAATGTGGGCAAACACAGCTGGGGCCACCACGGAATCTGTGGACAAACCCAATTGTGGGCCACATTCTCTGCCCACTTCTGAACCATGTGGGGCCCACTTGGCCTTGCTGGCTGGGCTCTGACCTGAACCATCACTTCCTCTGTAGAGATGCTTGACTATCTGTGTGCGTCTATGTGCAATTGTGTCTCCTTGCTTCTGTGTGTGTGTCTCTGTTTCTTTTTGTGTGTTTTCTTGTTTTTCTGTGTTTGTGTGTTTCTTTTGCATGTCTGTGTTTCTATATGTGCTTTTATTTGTGTTTCTTTTTGTATGTCTGTGTGTTTCTGTTGATGTTTCTTTTTGTGTTTTTCTGTGTGTATGGTGCTTTTTGTGTGTGTGTTTTTTTATGTTGGTTTCTGTTTTTGTGTTTCTATTTGTGTTTGTTGCTTTTTCCGTGTGTGTTTCTCCTCGTGCATGTTTCTGTGTGTGTACTTGTTTCTATGTGAGTCTAAAAAAGTGTAGAAAGTGAGAAGTTTAACAGCCTTAAACCGTCTGTAATTATTGTTTAAAATAAAAATGAAGAATTTGCAGATTTCCTTTATTCTGGCGATAAACTGGAATACTGACTTTACTCTTTGCTGATGATGCTCTAATCTTCCTCACTAATGTAGAAACTTTCTATGAGGATTTTTTTGTCATGAACATTGTCAAACGTTTCTTCATGTAAACTAATTTGATTGACAGGTGACCGTGACCCTCTCAGCGCTACAATGACCTTAAAAAAACCTTTTATGCCCCGCCCATTTGTCCATTAGCGGGAAGTTCCTGGCTCTGTGACTTCTTGGTGACTTCATAAATGAGTTAAACAGATTTAAATCTCTTTTCATCTTTTCTTGAGGACATAATCCACCGTCTGTTTCCAGTTGGAAGGTTTGAAGAAGCTGCTGAGCGAGATGCCGGCCCACAGTCTGAATCCTCTCTTTGAGGTCCTGGACCTCAGGAATGAGGCGGCGCATGCCAGCGATTGCATAATCCTCTGCAGTTCTTTAGAGCCGGGCTTTTGTTGGAGAACTTGAACGCCAGAACGGTTCCCACACGGACCGGCCAATCACAGGCCGCCTGTTTCCAGCCTGCTGCGCCGTGAATTCAAACTCAGCCGGCCTTCAGTGCGTCGGGGAGA
>NC_050513.1:138411-189187 GCF_002922805.2 Oryzias melastigma
ACACACACACACACACACAGAAGCTGCTGAATGAGGCCCTCCCGCCTGTGGAAGATCCTCGAGTTTTTCACGGTGAATGAACAGAGACGCTGCTGCAGCTCTGAGGCTTCTGCTGCCCTGCTGGACATGGTTCTGGAGGTCCATCTGTGATAGTTCTGGAGATGTAGTGGAGGTCCATCTGTGATGGTTCTGGAGATGTTCTGGAGGTCCATCTGTGCTGGTTCTGCAGATGTAGTGGAGGTCCATCTGTGATGGTTCTGCTGATGTTCAGGAGGTCCATCTGTGATGGTTCTGGAGATGTAGTGGAGGTCCATCTGTGATGGTTCTGGAGATGTAGTGGAGGCCCATCTGTGATGGTTCTGGAGATGTAGTGGAGGCCCATCTGTGCTGGTTCTGCAGATGTAGTGGAGGTCCATCTGTGATGGTTCTGGAGATGTTCTGGAGGTCCATCTGTGATGGTTCTGGAGATGTTCTGGAGGTCCATCTGTGATAGTTCTGGAGATGTAGTGGAGGTCCATCTGTGATGGTTCTGGAGATGTAGTGGAGGTCCATCTGTGCTGGTTCTGCTGATGTTCAGGAGGTCCATCTGTGATGGTTCTGGAGATGTAGTGGAGGTCCATCTGTGATAGTTCTGGAGATGTAGTGGAGGTCCATCTGTGATAGTTCTGGAGATGTAGTGGAGGCCCATCTCTGATGGTTCTGGAGATGCAGTGGAGGTCCATCTGTGATGGTTCTGGAGATGTAGTGGTCCATCTGTGCTGGTTCTGCAGATGTTCTGGAGGTCCATCTGTGATGGTTCTGCTGATGTTCAGGAGGTCCATCTGTGATGGTTCTGGAGATGTAGTGGAGGCCCATCTCTGATGGTTCTGGAGATGTAGTGGAGGTCCATCTGTGATGTTTCTGGAGATGTTCTTGAGGTCCATCTGTGATGGTTTGGCAGATGTTCTGGAGGTCCATCTGTGATGGTTCTGGAGATGTAGTGGAGGTCCATCTGTGCTGGTTCTGCAGATGTTCTGGAGGTCCATCTGTGCTGGTTCTGCAGATGTTCTGGAGGTCTATCTGTGCAGCATGGTCAGCTGATGGTCCTTAAAGTTTGTTTAGTGTGTGAGATAAAAATGCTGAGTCATCTTTAGTGATGTGTTGTCTCCTCCCACTTCATGACTGTCGGGTGGTGAAAATCCAGGCTTTTGATTGGTGGAAGTCAGCAGGAGTCTGGGAGAAACTTCTTGAATGTGTCATTCCTGGTTCTCCTTCCAAAGATTTCATCTTCATCTCTCCAGCAAAGGACTTTTTCTCTGAACTATAAGTTTCTTTAGTTTATTAAAATGTTCCTGGAATAAACTTATTCTTTTTATTCAAACGTTTTGCAGCTGAAACCCCCATGAGGCGCTACTGTGTCAGGTTCAATGTGGGGGCGGGGCTTAAAGCTCTGATCCGATTCGATCCCCAAATCAAACCACAATTCTTACTTTTTAATATAATGTTTGTTTATATGTGTGTCTTTTTGCTGGACATATAAAAAGTGAAATTATTTGTATGAAATTGTCTTCATTTATACTTTTATTTATGACAGGAGATCAGAATTTAAAACAAACAGAGATTTAAATAGAAAGAAATGGAGTTTGTCATTTTTATTTTATTGTTTTGTCAACCTCCTGGTTAATTACAGCAGTAACAAACAAAAAGCATAAAAATCATTGTTGTTTTTGATCATTTATCTACAAGATGCACTCAGACACACACAAACACACACATGCTAAATAAAAAACACACAGAAAATCAAAAACACAAAGACACACACAGACACACACAGACACACACATACACAGATATACACAAAAACACAGACACACACAAAAATCAAAAACAAAACCATACTCACACACACACACACACACAAGGTCGTGTTTATGTGCCCCCCCCCCCTTTTTTTTATTCGAGCAGGTATTTCCCAGCATGCCTTTAGACAGAGCATTTAAACCTGCGTGTTTTCCTGCTCGTCTCTGCTGTGAGTTTGACTGAAAGAAGGAAGTAGATGATTTCCATGTCATCAAAGTTTGTTCCTGAGTTATATGCTACAATCATTGATCAATAAAACTTCTTTTTATCCATTTTCATTTGGAAGCTTTTGGTTGACATAATTGAAGATGAAAACTTCTGTTCTCGTATGTCCAAGCCATCAGTTTAGTGATGAAGGTCTGCTGTGGAACCACCAGCAATAAGACGCTCTCCTGACGCTCTGTTAGGGGGTGATCAGGGTGATCAGGGAGATCAGGGAGATCAAGGAGATCAGGCAGATCAGGGAGATCAGGGCTTTGGGATCCTGAAGGGAGTCTGTGTGTGTTTGGGATGTGCTGAGTCATGGTGTGAGGGGGAACACCATGGTGGGATTGTAGAGTGTAAAGGCTGAGATCCTGAACAGAACTCTCAGATCTCTCTGTTGAAGAGCAGCAGAGATGCTTCCTGTCATGTGACCATGATCACAGACTGAAGATCCCAACAGAACTGTTGAGTTCTCCTCCGTGGGTAACGGAGGAGGCTCTCTTGGAGCTGCAGAAATGACTTTCACGTGAAAGCTGGCATCCACTTTATGTATTTTTCCGCTGGGAGCTGCTGGCGTTCCCAGCGGGAGCGGCGTGGAGGAAGTGCAGGTTTCAGCAAGTTTTCCTCCTTTGATGGTCGGTCTCCATCCTGTCTGATGCTGAGGCTGTCAGGTGGAAATGACTCCTAATATCTCACTTTCATGAGCAATAGTTGGGGTTTTTGCTCACTTTGTTGGGAGAATTTAGTTTGACTTTCATCTGTGGCTGAGTTGAAGAACATGGAGGAGCTTGTGTGGGTTTCAGGATGAGACACTCCTCACCTCAGAGGAGGTGAAATAACCACAGGTTTGTTGGGTTTAATGCATGCTTTTTCATCAGTAAAAGCGACTGAAGGAGATGTGGTGAAGTCTTCTCCTCCCACGATGGCATCCAGATCTTTGAATCCACTCTCCAGCGTTGCTCCCGCCCCTGAACCGTGTGGGACAGGAAGTAGGAGGAGTCACGCCCACGCCTGACGGAGCGATACTCTGCAGTGTTGAAGAAGCTCAAGAGTTTATTTGGACGAGTTCCTCCTGGCAGCTGACCCTCATGGATATTTTTAAACTCTGTGGTGACACTCAGCCTATAATTTGTGCCTCGGTTCCCCTAAAAACATCTTCTGAGAGGCGTGGAGAAAGGGGCGGGGCTTCAGAGCTGTTTCCTTCAGGAGGGAGATGTTTTCATGTTCCAAACAGGTTTCTTCTGTGTGTTTGTCACCACATGGTTTCCTGCCAGACTTCACAATCATCCAGAGACGCGTTTTTCTACATGAAAATCCAGACCAGACTGGAGCTCTGTCTGGAAGAAATCCCAGAATGCACTGCAGGACGTGAGACCAAAGCTCAGCTCTGATACAATCTAATTCTGTGTGTTTGTGGTGGACTCAGAGAGCCTCATTGATGGAAGTCTCTGAAAGGAGCGGCTGTGATCTGAAGTGGAAGGACTTCAGTCTGCTCCACCTCAACATTTCTCAAACACGTTAGTTTATTTGAACAAAAACCTGAATGCTTCTTTCTTTTCTTCAGTCTCCAAAGGAGATACAGAGATCCAAACCTGAGCATCTTCATCAGATAAAGTCCATAAAGAGATTGTTTTGGGTTCTTCTTTGGAACATGAAGAGATGTCGTCACAGAGAATTTAAATGCCTCTAATTCAACAGGATATGACATCACATCCTTTACCTTAGGGAAAATTGTTTTTTTAGTTTGACATCAGCTGTCAATCAACAGGCCACACCCCACTTTGCCATTTTAAAAATGGTTTATAAAAGTAGATGGAACGTGACCACCAGACTAAGAGACTCCTCCCTCCCCCTGGCGTTCCAAACAGGAAGGACCTGTAAAATCTCATAGACTTCTATTTAAAAATTAACAGCTGTTCCATTGGTCAGAAAAACCCTTCTTGTCTCTTTTTAACATCTTCTTGAGAAAACCGACTTCACTGAAAGTAGGCGGAGTCTGCTGGCCCAGCGTTCAAAACGTTGAAATGTTAAAACTGTCGCCGATGAGATGGCAGGAGGGGTGATATAAGCGCGTGTGTGACGGGGAAAGCACAAAGCTGTTGCACACGGTCATGACTGCACAGCTGGTTTTTGGCGTCACAGCGGCTGACTTTATGAAAGGATAAGTTCAGTTTGTTGAATAATAAATAAGCGAGGTCAGATTATACCCAGACTTTCTTTGTGTTCTGCCAAACGTCTATGAAATGTGAAGAAGTTTTTAAATTAAAAACTACAGTTTATGGCTTCTACATTCACTGGGGATGAATAAAAAGAACGATGCTGTCCATTTGTAGAAAATGTATATTTAATTAGCAAACTAACTAAAAAGTAGAAACTTTGATCTTACATGCAACAAAAACACTATCACAGAATGAACTTGCATGAAGTTAATTATTTCATGGTTCTTAGAAATTGATGATATTTTGTTCAGACGGATCCAGTCCTGTTGTTTAGTGGCGTACAGCCAGGAGAGGCAGGTGAGACACAGACTCACCTGCAAAATATAGCTTAAAAACACAGAAATGAAATGACATTTATTTATTAAAAACTAAAATAAAATATTTTTAGACGTGTCTATTCTATGATTACCTTTTTCTGCGTGGGTTTTCAACGTTTCTTTGGTTAACAAAAAAAAAATGACACAGTGGCAGGTGAGGCACCAGCAGTCTGAGCCTCACCTGTGCTGCACACACTGACTGGAGCTGCAGCTGACACATGGTTTACTATTTTGATCTTTTTATTATGATAAAAGACACTTTATTTAGAATGACCTCATTTGCTTATTTCTCACCATCTGTCTGATAAAAATGATACCACTCTGTGACTTATTTATCTTTTATCCACTAAAATAGTGCTTTAGAAATACACTAGGTGAGGTCCGCAGTAACCCTACCTCAAGACAGAGGGCGCTGGAGATCCTGGAGAATGTGACACTAAAGAATAATACAGTTAGCGGAAGCAAGTCCAGATAGTCTTTAATATTGTTTAGCATCATTTTGGATTACGTGTCCAAACTCAGGAATTTGTGGAGACTCGTTACTGGGAGCGATCTCCATTAAGACGAAGAGATTTTTAAAACTGAAGAAGGAAAAGGAAGACATCTACAAACAGGTTATTGGTGTGTTTCTTCAGAAGGAACAGCACACAGACTTCATTTATAAGTAAAAGTAGGTCAATACTAACAATTTTTATGATTTTTTTTTCTATCTTACAGTTTTTAAACAAAGGAAAAATGTTGAAATTAAATTTTAAATAACACACTAACTGTTGTCAATCAAATCAGCAGCTCTGTAGGGTTCATATGTTTGTAAATCTGACTGATGATGTCAGTGCCTCACCAGCCATGAACCTCACCACACATCACTGACGTACCACAAATGCAGTACTTTTTGTTTCAATTAAACATCGTTGCAATTAGTGCTGCCACAAACAATTATTTTAATAGTCAACTATTCAGCAATTATTTTTTCTGATTAGTCGACTAATCAGGTCATGTACAAAGTGGATGTAAAGCACACATCTTAACCATCATTAGCTTTAAACTAACTACAAACTAGATATATAACATTACCTGTGATAATGCTAGTGTGAAAGCTGTAAGCTGAATTTGGCTGCTGAAGATGCTAGTGCTGATAGCTGAAGATGCTGAAATTGACAGCTAAAAACACTGAAGCTGATAGCCAGCTAAAATATTAGCTAAATGCCGAATGAAAAAAGCCTAAGTTGGCTAAAACAGCTAGTATGTAGCAGAAATATTAGGTAAACTCCAAAATAGCCTAAAAAACCTTAAAAAAATACCAAAATAGTCCATAAATCTAGCAGAATGTCGTTATAACTTTCAACTTTACTACACTCTGACTCCACATAATAAAAAGTAGTGACTAATCGACTATTAAAATAGTCGACGACTATTAAAATAGTCGATTAGTTAACCAATCGGTTGTTGCAATAGTATTTTAACTTTGTTTTCCTTTTCACTATTGTTATAAAAGCACTTTTTTGAGCTAATGCCAGAATACGTTTGAAAGACCTGTTCAAATTTCAGATATATTGGCAATGTTGTTGTATTTCAGTTCACATTTTAGTCAGCGGGAGCTGGATGGATCAGTTGGCTGGTGTAAGATTCACATCCCAGGCCGGGCAGTGAGCTCAAACCCAGTGGGAGGAGCCTCCATGCTGCTGCCTGACTGGGTCTCCCTTTATAGTCGGTGATAGCGAACTTGTTAAGGAGAAAATTTCAGATTGGCATAAACGTTGCTGAGTCCTGGTCTAGAGGTTAGCATGTGAACTGCAGCTGCTGTTTACGTCTTTAGGGATTCAGCTTCAGATAAAGAAGAACAGTAGTCAGACGAAGCCAGGTCATCGGAGTTCATCTGCAGCTCACAGTTCAGGTTTATTGCAGCATGATGTCACTTCCTGCCAGCGCCCTCAGGTCGAGAGGAAAACGGCTGTCGTGGCTCCGCCTGTTCATGACCCTCCAGGTGTTTGATAAGAGCTCCTTAAAGTGGCAGAGCGGCGTGGACTGATGGTACGTGTTTCTGTTTTGACTGTTGATCCAGAAAACACTTCAGACTTTTTCCAAAACAAGCCAGGAATTCACGGCATGAACAGCAGCAGAATCCTGGAGATCTTCTGCCTCCAGACCCTGAAAGGCCTCTGGCTGGCTGTGAGGTTTGCTCCTGCAGCTCCAGGAGCTCTGCCGTCTCTGCAGCGTTCCTGTGTTGTCGTGAGGATATTTGAGGCTGCAGAGCTTCCCATCTGCATTCCTCTGACCTTTATTACTTCAGTACGGTTTCCAGCGTGAGCCTCTCTCTGCTGTCTGTGGAGGAAATGACGCCGTCCGGCTCATGTCTGGGCACAAGACACTCCAGAAATCAGAGTTTTGAGATGAAATATCTTCTCTTTCTGACAAATCCATGTCTTTACCGTCAAATGAGTTCTTCTCCTCTTCATCATTCTGGACAGACATTTCATCTTCATTTGATTTTCAGACATAGGTACATTTAAATATATATATATATAAATAATAAACTGTCATAAATGTCAGAGGTTTTTAGTCATTCCAGAGCAGATTCCCAGGAAACTTCATGGAAACTGGTTGGCAGATTTTCATTTGTTTTGGTCTAAAAGGGATTTTTCTGGTGTTAGTTTTAGATGAGAGCTGTAGACTGCAGACTGCGGTTTCCTCCTCGCCTCAGGTGGAACCTCCTTATTAAAGAACAACAGACAGCAGAGGGGCACCAGCTGAGCCCTGACCTCCAGCTCCCCATCACACATGAACCTGGAGCCCAGATAAACATAGATCCGCTGCTCCAGACGTAGAGATGGAGGATGAAAACCAATTCCTCTCTGGAGACCCGCGCAGATGTGGCTGCTTCACTCTGATCTTCTTCTCCTGCAGCAACGCTCACCTGGAAAGGGCCTCTTTGACCTGGTCTGCGCTCACCTCAACCTGACCGAGGCCGACTACTTCGGGCTGGAGTACCAGGATCATCGGAAGATGATGGTAAGACGACGGCGGGAGACGCAGCTCTGGGGTTTTCCATGATGGAAGCGTCTGCAGACGTGCCGTGTAATGCACGGGTGTGTCTGCGGCTGCGGCTGCAGCTGCAACTGCTGCTGCGTAACCCGGTCAGGTCTGGATGGCTGCTTAAAGTCAAAACAGATGCTCGTTTCGTCGCCTCACAGCAGAGAGTTCAAACTCAAAATGTTGGCATGAATGAGGCGTGATCTATTTGATGAGTTTTATTTGACCAATAAGCTTCTTTAGGAATCTCTGTCCTTGAAGGTTTGAACCTGGACGTGATCTCCAGTAGAGCTGCCACGGTTAGTCGACTAATCGACTATTAAAATAGTCTACGACTAATTTAATAGTCGATTAGTCGTTACTTTATATAATATGGAGTCAGAGTGTAGTAAAGTTGAAAGTATAATAACATTCTGATAGATTTCTGGACTATTTTAGGTTTTATTAAGGTTTTTTAGGCTAATTTTAAGTTTAGCTAATATTTCAGTTGCATACTAGCTATTTTGGCCAAATTGGGCTTTTTTAAAAGTTTTTTAGGCTTATTTGGCATTAAACTAATATTTTAGCTGGTTATTAGCTTCAGTGTTTTCAGATATCAGCACTAGCATTTTTAGCAATCAATTTCAGCATTTTCAGCTATCACCACTAGCATCTTCAGCGGCCAAATTCAGCTAACAGCATTCACACTAGTTTGTAGTTATCTTAAAGCTAATGATGGTTAAGATGTGTTCTTTTCATCCAGTTTACGCATGACCTAATTAGTCAACTAATTAGAAAAAATAATCTGTGATTAGATTATTAAAATAATGGTTTTTAGCAGCACTAATCTCCAGACACTTAAAGCCTCCAGCCTAAAATCGGATTCCCTGTTTCCCAGCGGTGAAGATGTGGTGCAGAAACGGTCTTTAAGCGGTGTCTGCTCTCTCCTCAGGTGTGGCTGGACCTGCTGAAGCCCACGCTCAAGCAGATCCGACGTGAGTGACCTCGCCTCTCGACGTCCAAACGTTCTGCATCTGTTTTAACGGGACGGAAAGGAAACCTTTTCTGCATCCTCGTGTTTCCTTAAGCTCCTCCTCCTTCTGGTGTGTGTCTTTAGGGCCTAAAAACACCATCCTTCGCTTCGTGGTGAAGTTCTTCCCTCCTGACCACACGCAGCTCATGGAGGAGTTGACCCGGTGAGAATTCCGAGGAGTTTGGTGGTTTTTACAGTAGTTTTAATGTAAAGTTATAAAGTGCTGCTTTTAGACGTTTCCTCTGTCATTTAGGATCCATAAAAGCTGCTAAAAAGAGACGCTTTTCAATCCTCTGGAGCCTCGTCTGAACTCTTTCAGTCTGCGCTTGTTTGTTTGTCCTCCTCCCACATCGTTTTTTTTTCCCATGAAGCTCAGCTGGACTGCCTCGTAATGACCAGAAAACCCCTCCCAGCATGCACTTCTCTCCTGTCTTGAGTTTGGACACGCAAGGTTTCTGCTGCAGACAGAAAGATGAACGTTCTCCTCTAAAAGCCCGATTTTGACTTTAAGAGTCTGCAGAGAAATTTGGGGATTGAAGCGACTTTTACTGAGGGCTAACATAAGACTGGAATGGCTCATTAACTTAATGGGACATGAATTTTACATCAGCTCAGGGAATGTGCCTGGAGTCATAAAAACAGGACATTTACTTATTTATGTTTTAAATCATCTGACGTGAATAAACCCAGAAAACACAAATCTGGTCCTTCAGGTTTGACCCGGAGGAACCAAAAACAACGTTCTCCTAGACTTTTCAAGGGATTTTTATCGTTTTTTTTTTTTATTTTTTTTTTTTTAATGATTTTTTTTTTGGTTGCAGCAAATAACAACACCCCAAAAAAATGTTTTTTTTTTTCATTTTTTAACCCTCTAGTTTTTCCAGGGTTAAAGTAAATGTAAACTTAGTCTAAAACCAGAAAATACACTTTAAAAAACTGGAAAACAAATATTGTACATTTAAAAGAAAATTTGTTAAGTTCAGAAAAATGATTTTAGATTTTAAGAAATAAGGAAATCTTTAATTAAAAACTATAAAAATAAATCAGTTTCTCAACAAAATATGTTTTGTAACATCTCCTTTTAGTACTTTTATATGTTTTTTTGTAAGTTTTTCTCCCTCTTCACTGTTTAATTCTAAGCTTAATTTAAATTCCATATTCCTGTTCGGAGTCGATGGGGGCGGGGCTTTGAGCCCATCGGTTATCTGGAAAGAGGGTACAGCTGCGTTGCTTCCGTTCCAGCGAAGCGACTTTTTGGTGCCGCTCGTGTCATCGCTCCGCCAAAGTTTGGTCCATCAGAGGAGGGGAGAGGACGGACGTTGGCATAAACTCCATCCCCCCATGTCAATCATCTCTCTGTAGCCCCGCCCACTTAGAACACTAGCATTATTAGCCAAACTTAGCACATTTTTTCATTTGATAAAAGTTTCAGGTTTATATTCTTTAAATGGAAGTTTTCAGTTTAAATTTAAAATGTTATTTTTTTAAATTTAGTTTTTTTTATTTTATTCCTGTAAAAATCCCAACAGATCATTTTATTTTATCTGTATGTCATTTAGTATCAGATCAGGCTTGAAAAAGTGTTTTCTCTGTGATCCAAAACTACAATCAATGAAAACATTAATGATTCGAAACATTTTGATTAATAATGTATTTTTGAATGAATAAAGTAGGAATTTTCATGAATAAAATAGTCTTTTTTTTGTTAAAAGCATCAACAGGAAAACTGTTTTTGTCTGGAATTTGTTTTCTTTGTAAATTTAATTGGATTGAATGGATTATAATTCTGTCTTTTTTGTGACTCTCACCCGATGGATGATTTTCAACAGTTTCTCCTCCCGTTTTTCCCGCCCTCAGGTACCTGTTCGCCCTGCAGATCAAACGCGACCTGGCCTGCGGTCGCCTCATCTGCAACGACTCCAGCGCCGCCCTCATGGTGTCCCACATCATTCAGTGTGAGTTTCAGTGAAGCCCGAGGCTTCGGCGGACCTTCTGGTTCCGTCTGTTTATGTCTGTCTGCGTTCTCTGGTGTACGACTTCTTCTCAAGGGCATTTAGACTCTTCCAAACTGTACCGTTTATGGAGGATAACTCCAAAGACCACGTGTCAAAGTCAAGGCCCGGGGGCCGGATCCGGCCCTCCAGCTAATTCTATCCGGCCCTCCAGATCATTTTATTTTATTGTTATTAATGACCCGATGTTATCTTGTGCTCATTTCTAACTCGTATAATTTTGACAAAATATATATTTATGGAGAGTAAAATATTGAAAGTTATTTAAGGTTTAAGTTGATTTATTCTGGAATAATATTCCTGCCTTTTTTATTATTATGTTAAAAAGTAACAGTTTTTAAGTTTTAAAAATTGGCATCCTGCTAGCTATTTGGACTTTTTTAGGATTTACTACGATTTTTTTAGGCTATTTTGGAGTTTAGCTAATATTTCAGCTACATGCTAGCTGTTTTAGCTCATTTAGGCTTTTTTTTTTAGCTTTTTGGGCTGTTTTTGAGTTTAGCTAATATTTACTTGCTAGATGTTTTTGCTAATTTAACCTTTTTTATTTTAGCTTTTTGGGCTGTTTCAGAGTTTAGCTAATATTTTGTTACATGCTAGCTGTTTTGGCCAAAGGTTTTTTTCTTTTCATTTTTTAGACTAATTTGGTTTTTAGTTAATATTTTAGCTGACTTATCAATTTCAGCATCTTCAGCGGCCAAATTCAGCTTACTGCATTCACACTCGCACTATTGCAGATAATTCTATATATCTAGTTCATAATTATGTAAAAAAGTTACAGTTGTAAAAATGTCATTTTAGAGCGTTCAGTAAATACTTGTCCTGTTTGGCCGGTGATCTAAGGTGTGTTTTGGATTTTGTCCCCTTGTGGGACTGAGGTTGACCCCCCTGCCATACCGTACAGTTACTGGAGTTCTGCCGGTGGGGGGGGGATGTTGAACTCAGCCCGCCTCCAATCGATTAATCTTTAATGCGCTTCAACCTGGAAGTCAAACTAGAGTTCACTCGTCTACCGTGACAGTCTTTGTGTTGCCGCGTGTGCAGCGGGCATTCGACAGTGACTCGCAGACGGCTGCACAGCATGAAGGGGGATATTGGTCGGTTGTCACGGCAACCGCCGGTGCTTAGCCTGCGCGTGCATCTGCAGGCGGCGCAGCGTGTGGGTCAGTTTGTGCAGCTGGAGCTTCATGCTTCAGCAAAGTTCATGAAGATTTCAGAAGGAATGAGACGTGGAGCTCTTTCTTCTCCTTCACTCAACACCTTCCCTCCCTCTCCAGCTGAGATCGGAGACTTCGATGAGACTCAGAGCTGGCAGCACCTCCTTCACAACAAGTACCTTCCAGACCAGGACGCCATCCGAGACAAGATCATGGAGTGTCACCGTAAGCACACGTGAGTTCCGGCGTTCCCGTCTAGAAGCGGCGTCTGGTTTTGATGAAATGTTACTGTAGGAAGTGTTGAAGCGGTGCCCATGACAGACTGCACATTCCTTCAGGATTATCTGTGAATTCACACGTGCATTTATGAACACGCCCGTCACACAACTACTTCCACCACCCAGAAGGTCGTCCCGCTGAGACGCCCCCCCCACCCCCTGAGACCGCCGCTCGTTCCCATCATCGCTCTGTTTTCCTCCTCTGTCAGCGCAGGCCTTCGTTTCCACACAGTCTGATAAGAGATCAAAACAAAAGCAAAGGTTTGAGCCCCCGCGGGCCCGGCGCAGCCCGCTCTGCCCCCCCTACTGCCAGCACAGGAAGGAAGTGGCTAATTCAGCCGCGCTATTCAGGAAACAGGAAGCTGCTTCCAGATTTAGTGGGGAAACAAAAACGCTGTTTGTGTCAGATTTCTTTCTGCTCCTGATTAAAAACTCACCACAGCTTGAAAGCTTCTCTGTGCTCTGTGTTGCCACGGTAACGGTGCCCTCGCTCTCGTCTGGTTGCAGCGGTCAGACCCCGGCGGAGTCGGACTACCAGCTGCTGGAGATCGCGCGGCGGCTGGAGATGTACGGCGTCCGCCTGCATCCGGCGAAGGACCGCGAGGGCAGCCACCTCAGCCTGTCGGTGGCGCACACCGGCGTGCTGGTGTTCCAGGTGAAGCAGAACGACACGTTTAGACCCCCGACTACGGCCCGCGGGCCGGATCAGGCCCAACTCCACATTTTGCCCGGCCCCTCATCAGAAACCCAGACAGAGACCCAGAGCGGGACTTTTTATCCCTCCCTTCTCAACTATGATTCACTTTTTCTTCTGTTTTATCATTTTCCAACTGTACGTTTTTTGGGACGTCCACAGCTCTTCAGCTCTTTCATTCAGCTCTTTTTATGCAGCTATTTTGACTGTTTTGGCAGTTACTCAGGATTTCTTGGCTAATTTGGGGTTTATCTAATATTTTATCCACATGCTAGCTGTTTTGGCTAAATTAGACATTTACTGTTTTTTTGTGACTAATTTGGCATTTATCTTATATTTCAGCTAGATGCTAGCTGTTTTGGCTTATTTGGGTTTTCTCTGTTTTTTGTGTAACTATTTTGGAGTTTAGCAAATATTTCACCTAAATGATATCTGTTTTGGTTTATTTAGATTTTGAGTTTTTCAGGTCAGTTTGGGATTTAGCTAATATTTCAGATAGATGCTAGCTGTTTTGGCTAAATTAGATTTTTCAGTTTTTCAGGAAAATTTGCCAACTTGCTAATATTTTAGCTAGCTATCAACTTTAGCATTTTCAGCTATTAGCACTATCATCTTTAGTGGCCACATTCAGCTTACAGCAGGGGTGTCAAACTCAAGTCCTCGAGGGCCGATGTCCTGCTGGTTTTCCAGAAATCCTGCCTCATCTGCTGCTGATTACCTGGATCAGGTGTGTTTGGCCAATAAAGAGCTTCAAAGGCAGGTTGGTTGGAAAACATGTAGGACACCGGCCCTCCAGGCCTGGAGTTCGACACCTGTGGCTTACAGCATTCACACTAGCTTTATCACAGGTAATACTATATACCTAGTTTTTCAAATGTTTTCGTTTTTTTTCCTATGATGAGTACAGAAGTGAATTATTTAAAATTTGGCAATGTTTGGCTTTCTGGAACACCGTAAATGTTTAGGCTGTGATTGTTACTTTTTTGGCTAGCCTACAAACCGAGCACACATCAGAGAGCAGAAGTTCTATGGATCACAAAAACAAGTTTGGGGAGCCCTGGTTTAGACCATCACATTTAGACGGTTATGTTCTAGAGATGTTTGTCTGCAGTCGGTTCTGGAGGAGAGTGAGGCGTGTTAAAGTTTCTCCTGGTGGTGGGAAGAAAATTCAATGTTTAAACTGTTCTGAAGCTCAGACCTGCTGACATGTGGTTCTGGTTCTGTGGTGGGACCACTCCCTCCAGTGGAGCTCTGCTGCTGATCCTCTGAAATGTCTGTGGATATTAATAAATTTCCTGTCTGTTTTTTTTTTTTAGAATCACACAAAAATCAACGCCTTCAACTGGGCCAAGATCCGTAAGCTGAGTTTCAAGCGCAAGCGGTTCCTGATCAAGCTGAGAGCCGACCCGGCCGTGAGTCCCAGCAGAACCTCTCCCTCTGTCTGTGTCTTCTGGACCTCCCCAGACTGACTGTGGGGGTTTGTGCTGCAGCAAAGCGCTCACCATGACACGCTGGAGTTCGCCATGGCCAGCAGGGACTGCTGCAAGGTGTTCTGGAAGATCTGCGTGGAGTACCACGCCTTCTTCAGGCTGTTCGAGGAGCCCAAACCCAAACCCAAACCCATCCTGTTCACCCGAGGCTCTTCCTTCAGGTTCAGGTGAGGAGCTTCGTTCCCTTTCAGTTCCCTTTTCTGAACTCCACATTTTTCTATCAGGATGAGATTAAACATACAGTTTCTGATCAAAAGCATTTTTTGTGGAATGTTTGCACATTGATTCTCACAATAAAAGCATCATTTCATTATAGTTGATGTTTTTGTGTTTTCTCTGCCTTAAACCTTCCAGTAGATGACCAATCATTTGAAATGCATGTAACATGCAATTCTGCATTAAAAACTGTTTTCTATCAAGATAAAACTAAATCTTTGATTTAAATCAACTATTTTTTTCCAGATTTTATAAATGTGTTGTTTTGTTTGTTTTTTGGACGTAAAGGAATTGACTCACATAGTTTTCAGTGGATTGTTGTGAAAATCTATGACATGAATGGTTGTCTCAAGCTGAATAACGACAGCAAAAAACCTCAGTTGCTAAGGAAATCCTAAAATATATTTATGCCGATTGCTCTCAAAGTTACATAGATCTGTTCGTCACCCTCAAAAGAGCAAAAAATTTAATGGTTGCTATGGAGATAAACCAACAGAAAAACTGTCATTTTCGGAAAAGAGTTTTTTTTCATGAGTTTTTCCCATACTGATTTCTTCAGCTGTCAGACGTGTTTTCAGGATTCAGGTGTCTCCTGTATTCAGGAGGACAGATCTGACCTTCTCCCCGTCGTCTGTCCTGCAGCGGCCGCACCCAGAAGCAGCTGATCGACTACGTGAAGGACTCTGAGTTTAAGAAGATCCCCTTTGAGAGGTGAGCGTCCTCCTCCCGGCCGCCGCCTGTGGTTGAACGTGTTCATGGCGGACTCTGTCTCCACAGGAAGCACAGTAAGATCCTGTCCAGCAGCAGCATGTCGCCGCACTCGTCTTCCCTCCGCCTGCAAGTGCCTCATGAGGTGACTCCGCCTACACCTGCATGGTCGTCAGTTAGTTTGCTGCTGTGTGGGGGACGGAGCCTGAGTGTCTGTGTCTGTTTCCCAGAATGCCTCGTCAGGGCCGCTAACGGACCAGCCCGACTTGGGAAGGTTGCCGCAGGACGCCAGATCCAACGGCCTGGAGGATCTGCCCGAGGCGGCGCCGGCTTTCCATGACAAAACCGCCAAACAGGACGCCATCCGCCAGAACCACCACGGCGCAGAACCGAACCAGCACCTCCTCAACCCAGGTCCAGCCTGCAGGGCAGACAGAGGCAGCAGCTCCTCTATTCCGTACATAGACTGCAGTGACATAGACAGTGAATGTGATGTGACAAAGGGCAGCAGGGGCCACGGCGGCCACGGCGGCCACGGCATCGGCGCCAGTGACAGCAACAGGGAGGGGGGCAGAACCAGCAGTCTGTTCGGGGCTGTAAACGGTTTCTACCACACCAACCATCAGGGCATGATGCAGCAGGGGGTGGTGGGGCAGCAGCAGGGCATTCTGGGTAACCGCAACGCCACCGATCAGTGTCACACCGCCAACAGGTTTAGTCAGGAGGTGACCGCTGCCGACCTTTTGTCGAACGGGAGCTCGTTCAGCAGCCGCCTGCCGCTGCACAGCACGCTGCTGGACGAGGTCCTGCAGAGCCGAGAGCGGCGCGGCGCGGCCGGCGCCCGGCCCTTCGGCTCCGGGACGCGCAGCCAGTGTTCCAGCCCGGTGATCGGCAGCTTCCACCCTCGTACCAGCTCGCTGGGGCAGGTGGAGCTGACCAACGGCCACAGCCAGCAACGCCCGCGCTGGGACGATGGCGGCCACTACTTCAGCAAACGCCCCGGAGCGCTCCCTCTGGGAACGCCCGCCCTGCCGCCGTCTTCACACCAGTACGGCAGCTACTCCCCCATCCCCGCCAACCGCACGCCGTCCCATCTGGCCAAACCGTACAACAACAACAACATGAGGAACCGCTCCGACACAGACCCCTTCCTCCTCAGCCAGCTGACCTCCACTCCCATCAAGGAGCGTCACCGCTCCGGCTTTCACGCCCCAGGCTCCGCCCCCACCGAGCGCAAAGCCGCGATCACCAACGGCAACCTGCTGGTGCCGGGCCAGCCGCGCTCGAACACCGTTCAGCGGCTGTTCGGCCGTCAGGGAAAGCACGGTAGCAATCAGAACAATCTGAACCAGCCGGTCCAAATGATCGACGGCTCCACCAGCAGCGGCACCGACACCAGCGACACCGAATCCGACACGGGCAGCAGCGCGTACAGCCACCCTCTCATGTACGGCAACCCGGCCGCCATGAGCTCCAACAACTCGGTCAACTCCAACGGCGTCAGGTCGTCCCCGACGCCGCGAAATAAACTCCTGTACGGGAACCTGCAGATGGAGGAGGAGGAGGACGGTGAGGAGGAGGAAGGCTGTTACCACTTCCACGAGGAAGATGTAGGAGGTCAGGTGTTCAGCTGTTGAACGGAGGCAGACCATCAATCCGGCCTGGTAACCTGAGAGTTTTCACTAAAAATGGGAATTTTTTTAACCTATTTTGAAGTGTAGGAAATGTCTAACCGTGAAGACAATGGGCTCTACTTCTAGATTTTTAGACCTTCAAGCTGCTGAGGTTACCGGCAGAGAAGGAAGTTAGAACGCTGTTGTGTTTCTGGAACTTCGCCACGTGCCATAACGCCACAACTTTATCTATCTAGAGAAGCAAACCTTTCCGTCCCACTCTGACGGGTTTTCAGGAGAGTTTGTCTGTCGTAGCAGAGAACTTTCATCGATGTTTCAGTGGTTTTTAGGGGATCTTCTTCCTGTTTGTGCGTCTTGACTTCTCCCTGAAAGGATGTGACTTCCTGTCGTGCAATAAAGTTGATTTTGAATTGGAGGTTGAGAGGAGGACAGTGTTCGGATCGTTGACTGTATCTTAGAACTGGAGTGTGGCCTCACCTGTAGAAAATGGTTTCTTCTGCCTCCAACCAAATGCAGTTAATTCAGTCGCCGCCATGTTGGAACCTGATGACATCGTCTGCCTCCGTAAGCAGGGATTGGTCAGAGTCTTGTTGGAAGGCCACGCCCCTATCACTTACCACTCTCACCAATCAGGAGTGAGCTTGTTGGAAGGCCACGCCCCTATCACTTAAAAGCTACATGAGATCTGTCAAACGTTTTGAACACTGTACGTGGGGGCCAGCAGGCTCCACCTACTTTTTGTGAGGCATCTGATTGGTCAGAATATATGTTGAAATACAAAAAAAAAAATAGGATAATCAAGAAGATGTTAAAAAAAAGTATCAGAGTTAAAATAGTTATTCTGACCAATAGAATGACTGAGTTGGCTTCTCTGAGCCACTTCCTGTGTGGAAGTCCCAGTCCAGTTCTCATATACAGTCGATGGTTTTCTGACTAGTCAGGGATGGAAAGCAGTGACGTCTCACTCTGATGGAGAAATGTCTATGTTGACTGGTTCTCTCTTATTCGGCACTTTTTGTGTTTTATTTTGTTGCACTGAAGTTTGGATTTTGTGGTAGAGACTTTTTGTCACGATCTTCTTTTGTATTAACTTCCTAGTTGAGGATCACTAGTTGGTTATAACTCTTCGTCGTGTGTTTGGATCCGGACGAAAGGTTTTATAAATAATGTTCTTTGGATGAACGAATGAAAGGAGGGCACTCCCCCACTTCCTGCTGCCGCTTTTCTCACCTGTTCACGGACGGCTTCCCATTCCCGCCTGACCTGCTGCTGAAGCTGCATGCTCCACTTTCACCTCAGGAGTCCCTCTGAAGACGTTTGGCTGCGTCTCAGATGTCTGAGCTCCTGCTTTCTGAATGTGCAGTTCTTCTGCTTCCATGATGGTGAGCGCATGCGAACCAGACCCAGCTCCTGCTCTTTCACTCACTCCGACTCCTGGTTTCTGTCGTGAAGCTCCAAACGGTTCGCGTCATCCTTAACTTCGGAGCGGTAGGCTGTTCGAACGTCCACGAACCGTTTGGAGCTTTTCCCAGGTATCTGCTGCACCGGGACGAAGCAGAGCGACTCAACACCAGTGTTCTTTAAACAAAAACGTGGGAGGAGCTAAGTCAAGATAAACGCATTATGTAAGTGCTAAAAAAAAACAAAAAGAGGTTCTTCTGGAGACTTTGGGTTCGTTAGATGTTAAACAGTGCCGTCAGAGAAATGTGTGTGCAGTGGAACGCTGGGGTTGAGTCCGTCTGTCGTCCTCTCACTGTTCCTCATTCATCTGGATCTGCAAACTCTGTTCATGAACTGAAGAAACAGACGCTGAGATTGGGATTAAGGGACATTTTAGGCTTAAAATCTGACCCTTTAACACTGGAGATCTAGTGTTTATGTTCTTTGATTTACTGTGTTTTTTTAATTACCAACACGATCAATGTAATTCTAGCAGATTATGAAGGAGAAAAGCGGCGTTAGCGTTAGCGGTGTTCTCCTTCATAATCTGCTAGAATTACATTGATCGTACTAATAGTTAAAAAGTTAAAGATTTTGTGTCTAAGTGTCACCGACTTCAGGTGTTAAAGGGTTAAATTAGTTTGAATCTGAAACTGAAATGAGCGTTTTTTTTTTTTGCTGAGTCATTTTAAAATCTAACTTTAATATTTAAGATTTTCTGAACCTCAGTTTGGTTTTGAACGTTTTTTATACCTAAAATGACCCTTAAGTGTGAAACTATTCAAGTTTGACTGTACATATAGCTAGGTTAAATTATTATCCACAATAAATTACACTTTGTGTTTATAATTCTGCCAAAAAAAATTTGATAGAACACAGTTTTTGTCTAACAGCCCCGTCGATTAGCTTAGAGATTAGCTAAACTAACAAAATCCTCTAGAAAGTGACTCTTAACTGTTTGAAATTAAATTTCTCTTGTTTTTTATCGTGTAAATAGTGAATGATGACAGCCACACTTAGCTTTATTTCATTATTTTTTGTATAGTTTTCATTTGTTCTGCCTGAGTCTTAAGCTAAGCTAAAGCTACGTCTGAATTCCCTCATAGCTCCCTAACCGCTAAAAGTCTATACAGTACGGTACTAGTGGCTCACTGCTTTTTTTCAAACATCCAAAATGGCGTCACCCAGTTGTCGAAGTAAAACCGAAACAAATACAAACGTTGGGCAAAGATCATTTATGATCCCACAATGCATTGTGGCCTATATTTGCATAATTGGTGAGCATTCTGGGAAATTTCCAGGTGACTGGATTTTGAAGTTGTAAACTTGAACACCCTTAAAACATGAACGCCTCTTATTGTGCACTAGTAGTGAGGGAATTTGGACACAACTTGAGCTAGGCTAAAGCTAAGCTAGCAGAAATAGAAAGTCAAGCTATTTGAATGCATTTAGATGATCATTTTGATGTTTTCTAAGATGTAGTTTATAAATGAATGTGTGCACGTCTCTTTGTTAACAATCTTTTATTTTTGCTGACTGACCTTTTAATAAAAAATTATAATTAGGCTAATTTTGGGACAGTTGCACCACTGCTGCATGGTGCATGCTGCATGCTAAAGCTGTAGCATGGCGTGAGGTTTCAGGAAACTGTTGTCTAGAGAGTTTGTACAGAAAGTGCTGATTCACCTCTGTTTGTGCTGAGTCATTTGCTGCACATTTACCCACAAGCCCTTGCTGGATCTCTCCTTTCTGTCTCTCCTAAACTGTAATGGATTGTGGTTCTTTAGCATTAATAAAGTCTGACTGAAGCAGCGGGACTCCGGAGTTCTCTGTTCGATTCCCCGACTGTGTCCTGTGTTGTGCTAGATAGTTGTAGTGTAGAACCCCCTCGTTTTGGTGACCTGCACGTTGTTCCTTTGTTTTGTTTTTTGGGGGGTGGTTGTTGTTTTTACCCCCTGCTTGTTGATTTGTTGTTTGGCGGTAAGTTCTCTTTATAGCGCCCCCCTTCACAGATCCGTGGTTTTACACATGACCCGGTTTGGTGTAGAGAACTGGACTCTGTGGAAGCTTTTTCAACTGGGCAAGTATTCAGTCACAGCCTAGCGGCATGTAGCTAACATGTGTAGCTGTAGATCAACGCCTTTGTTTAAATCTGTACATTTTTTTAACAAATTCATTTTTTCTATTCGTTTGAATATAAAACATCCACTTTTTTACTTTTTACTGGTTGTCATGTGATAATTTGCATGACAGATGCTCACTTTGGGATTTTTTTTCATGTTTTGAGTTTATTATTTTGCTCTAAAACTGCAGATTAACTTCACTTATTGTTTCTTTGCAGAAAAAAGTACCTAAAAGATTTGTAATTGTAGTTTTGAAGTATTTTTACTTACTAGAGTGCATTTAGATAAAACTATTGGTGGGCTTTTCCAAATACACAACATTAGTTTTGGTACTTTGGGGCTTCCGTATAATGTTATTAAATCAATGTTTTCTCATCCCCACACGTCTGTCTTCTGTATTTCTTCATATGTTCTGCTTTCCGCTCACAGAAAACCCGGGTTCAGAGGATTCTCCACATGCTGTCGACCCCGTCATCATAAACGGCATGCTGGGAACAGACGGCGCCGACATTCCCAGTACGGCACAGATTTCCGAGGTGCAGCAGTTCTCCCCGCTCACGAGCCCCCTGCTGGCTGAGGCTGGATACATCCGCAACGACGATGAGGAGGAGGCCAGGAGGAAGGTGGGGTCAACGCAGACTTCAGACTGAAGTGTAGATGGGTAGAATCGACCTCATCCTCTGATTTTGTCCAGAAGTTTCCCACAGATAAGGCTTACTTCATCGCCAAGGAGCTGCTGACGACGGAGCGGACGTACCTCAAAGACCTTCAGGTCGTCACACAGGTGAAGACCTCCGTGTTCCTCTCTAACTTTTACTACACCATGCAAACGGCGGTCCGTACTCAGAAACCAGGAGTGTCAAACTCAATCCCACAGAGGTCAAAATCCAAAACACACCTTAGGTCGCGGGCTGAACAGGATAAACATTGAAAACTCTAAAACTACATTTTAAAACTTTAAAACTGTAACTTTTTAACATAATTATGAACTAGATATTCAATTCAATTTTATTTATAAAGCCCAAAATCACAAAGGAAATTTGCCTCATTTTAGCTTCATGCAGGTAATTTTACAGATGCAGAAAATTAGTCATAAAATATGAACAATAGTTAAAAACTAACAGACTAAATAAAACAGGTCATCCCTGCCCTTAGACCCTCCCTCCCAGTAAGGAAAAACTCCTAAAAAACCTGAGTCAGGAAAGAAGAAGAAACCTTAGGGATTCCCACATGAAGGAGAGATCCTATCCCAGGACGGACAGGAGATACCAGAACTGTTAAAGAAAGATTAGCTTCTACAACTAATATATAGCATTACCTGTGATAATGCTAGTGTGAATGCTGTTAGCTGAATTCAGCTGCTGAAGATGCTGAAGCTGATAGCCAGCTAAAATATTAGCTAAATGCCAAATTAGCCTAAAGAACTAAAAAAAAAAAAAAAGCCAAAACAGCTAGCGTGTAAATATTAGCCTAACTCCAAAACAGCCTAAAAAACAGCAAAAAAAGCCTAACTTAGCCAAAACATCAAGCTAGTAGCTGAAATATTAGCTAAATTCCAAATGAAAAAAACGAAAAAAGAAAAAACTTAGATTAACCAAACTAGCTAGCCTGTAGCTGAAAAAATAGCTAAACTTAATAATAACATAAAAAAACTAAAAAAAAGCCTAAATTTGCCAAAACAGCTAGCATGTCGCTGAAATATTAGCTAAACTTCAAAATAGCCTAAAAATCTTTGTAAATGCCAAAATAGTCCAAAAAGCTAGCAGAACGCCAATTTTTCAACTTTAAAACAGTAACTTTTTAACATAATTCTGAATAATAAAAAGGCAGGAATATTATTCCAGAATAAATCAACTTAAACCTTAAATAACTTTCAATATTTTACTCTCCATAAAAATATATATATTGGCAGAATTTTACAAGTTAAAAATGAGAGCAAGATAACATCGGGTCATTAATAACAATAAAATAGAATTACCCGGAGGGCCTTGACATTGACTGGTGTGCCGGGCAGCCTCAAGTCCATCCATCCATCCATTTTCCTAACCGCTTTGTCCCCTTCGGGGTCGCGGGGGTGCCGGAGCCTAACCCGGCTGCTGATGGGCGAAGGCGGGGTACACCCTGGACAGGTCTCCAGTCTGTCACAGGGCCTCAATCACACTCATTCACTCTCACATTCACACCTAGGGGCAATTTAGAGTCACCAATCAACCTATGAAGCATGTTTTTGGACGGTGGGAGGAAGCTGGAGTCCCCGGTGAAAACCCACGCATGCACGGGGAGAACATGCAAACTCCACACAGAAAGGTCCCAGCCGGGATTCGAACCGGGGCCTTCTCGCTGTGAGGCAAGAGCGCTAACCATTGCGCCACTGTGCAGCCCCGCCTCAAATCCAGGGGGTGAAATGTAATCATGCCTCCCTAAGTGCTCATGAAGTCAGAGCAGGTCTGGTTAAAGGAGACTGATCGTAAAGCTCCTCCCTCAGAACAGAGACGCTCTGTTCTCAGGCTTTGATCTGTCGGCCTTTCAGAGCCTGAAATCAGCGCAGCAGCAGAGACTTGTGGAGCGGTTCGCTCTCCAAACGCTTCAGGTGCAACATTTGTCAGTTTCACTGCAGCAGTTCTGTGGGTTCGGGCAGAAACATCGGCTCCTCCTCTGGTGGTTCTGAAAGGAGGTGTTGAAGCCGAGGCTGCAGGGTTTCTGGTGAGGTGACAGGAAAATCCAGACCTGTAGAGCGGTCAGATCCTCCTCCTGGATCTCAGATCTTCCTCCTGGATCTCAGATCCTCCTCCTGGATCTCAGATCCTCCTCCTGGATCTCAGATCCTCCTCCTGGCTCTCAGATCCTCCTCCTGGATCTCAGATCCTCCTCCTGGCTCTCAGATCCTCCCCCTGGATCTCCGATCCTCCTCCTGGATCTCAGATCCTCCCCCTGGATCTCAGATCCTCCTCTCTGGACAGCAGACTCCATCTCTTTGATGTGGGGGGTGTTGGGTTGTTTTCTTTGGGTGGGACGCTCCTAAACTCCTGTTTTCTCACGCTCCCTCCTCCTCCCCCCCGGGTCTCGGCTGGACGCTCTGCCGTCTCACCGCTGTGTGATGCACCCTCTGGGGGGGGTGACACCTTGGCGTTGGGGGAGGGGCTTGTCTTTGTGTTTGTGCCTGCGCTGATGGATGTGAACCGTCCTGAACTTTAGGACACATTCCTCATCCTGACCTACAGGACTGCACAGGATTGTGTGTCTGTGTGTGTTTGTGTGCATTTGTCTGTCTTTGTGTGTCTGTGTATATTTATTTGTGTGTCTATTTGTATGTGGGTGTGTGTTTGTGTGTGTGTGTGTGTTTGTGTGTCATCCCTGGATTGTTTGTCGTTGTGTCTCTGTCGTCAGGACTTCTTTCCTCCTGTCATCAGAGTAGATAGACTCTGCTCTCTTCATTGTGTTATTTATTGTGTTTTAGTGTTTTATTGTCGTCATTTATTGCATTCACTGCTATTAATTATGAGTCATGATCTGTTGTGTTTTGTCACTAACGTTTCCCTGCTGTTCTATCAGTCAAAGTTCTATCTCTCTTCTGCGGATCTCAGTCGTTCCAGAACGCCGTAAAGGCCGACGAAGCCGTTCCAGATTCTGTGAAGGTTCTGATCTCGGCCCACTACGACCCGTTCCAGCAGTTCCACCAGGGCTTCCTCAGAGAAACGGAGCAGCGGCTGGCACAGTGGTGAGCGGTGGTCCAGCTGCCTGAATCATTCAGCAGCTTTTGTCAAGTGAAACTCCACCATCTCTAAAGAAACATCAACAGATTAAACTGACTTCAAAGGATCTTCTGGGATTGATTGAAAAATGATTCTAACTGTGAAGCACGGCAGTGGACTGATCATAATATGGGGTTGTTTTTAGGTAAAGAGACAGCGAGAGCACCTCCTGTTTCTAGAATAGATTCATCTGGAATAAGAAAATATGAAAAACTGTTTTAAAAATAGGAAAATATTCTGGAGAAAACAATAGATTGAGAACATATTTCAAAATAAAACTAAACAGTGTCGCTAAAGGATAAAAAGACATTATAAACAATAGGAAACAATAATAAAAAATGTGTGTTTGTAACATTTCCTTAAATATTACTCATGATGATCCCCAAATATGGAGCAGAATTTGGGATATTTTAACATAAGAAAGAAGAATTTCTGAATCAAAGTGAAACGTTCTCAAACCAGATCAGCGTCTCGTTTGTTGTGTAACCGTCGCCGCCGCCGCTGGCTGCAGTAAAAACCAAACAAAGGAATTTATGGAGGCGCGTCATCCGAGTCCTTCTATCAGCTGTTTAATCTCCAACACGCCGGGGCACGACAGCAGGCGGGATTAGAAGGTTTTGAAGTTCACACTCTCCTAGAGGAACAGTCTGCACAGAAAGACTTCTTGGTGAATTCATCTCTGATTTAAACATGTGAAGATCCTCTGAGTTCTGCTTTTATGTAGACAGAGGGGCTTCCTGTTTGAGTGACATCTAGTGGTGAGCAGGTGTAACTGCAGTGTGCTCTCTGTCTGTCCCAGGGAGGGTCGCTCTAATGCCCACATCAAAGGGGACTACCAGAGGATCGGCGACGTTCTCCTGAAGAACATTCAGGGTCTGCGGGTAAATAAGAAGGATTCCTGTGGGACGCGTGTCAAAGTCAAGGCCCGCGGGCCAGATCCGGCCCTCCAGATCATTTTATTGTTATTAATGACCCGATGTTATCTTGTTCTCATTTCTAACTAGTATAAATTTGACAAAATATATTTTTATGGAGAGTAAAATATTGAAAGTTATTTAAGGTTTAAGTTGATTTATTCTGGAATAATAATCCTGCATTTTTATTATTTATAATTTTGTTAAAAAGTTACGGTTTTAAAGTTTTAAAGATTATCATTCTTCTAGCTTTTTGGACTGATTTGGGATTTACAAAGATTTTTCAGGCTATTTTGGAGTTTAAATAATATTTCAACTACATGCTAGCTGTTTTGGCTTTTTTTATAAGTATCTAGCTAATATTTTAGCTGGCTTTCAGCTTCAGCATTTTCAGCTATTAACTTCAGCGTTTTTAGCTATCATCACTATCATCTTCAGCAGCCACATTCAGCTTACAGCATTCACAGTAGCATTATCACAGGTAATGCTATATATCTAGTTCATAATTATGTTATATTGTATTTTGCGATAAAGCACAAACCAACTCACGCGATACGTGTTTCCAGTTTTGCGAAAAATGTCTGTTTTGATACTCCCCAAATACCACTTCCTCTAAGAGCAAAAACTTTTTTTCGAAATTGTGGTGTTTCCATTAGGAGAATTTATTATCGGAATTCCAATTTGCGAAATTTCAGAGGTTATGGAAACGCGACTATTGTTGTTCTTGGAGTCTGACTTTGTTGTTTTGTGGCGAGCAGCAGCTGAGCGTTCACCTGCAGAAGCATCCGGAGTGCCTGGTGGAGCTGGAGCGGGCCTGCAGGTGGGTGCAGACGGCGTCAGCGGGTGAAGACTTCAGGGCGGGTTTTTAACGTTTCCGTCTGCAGGTCCAGCAGGAAGGTGGAGGCTCTGTGCCGAGACTTCGAGCAGCAGAGGCTCTGCTACCTGCCGCTCTACGTCTTCCTGCTCCGGCCTCTGCACCGCCTGCTGCACTACAAGCTGCTGCTGGAGCGGCTCTGCAAGCACTACCCGCCCACCCACCAGGACTTCCGGGACTGCAGAGGTACCTGCTGGTCCTGCTTCTCCCAGTTCTGGGGCGGTTCTTCCCGTCCTAACGGGCTTCTCTGTCCTTGCAGCGGCTTTAGCAGACATCTCGGAGATGGTGCTGCAGCTGCAGGGCGTCATGATGAAGATGGAGAACTTCCAGAAGCTGCTGGAGCTGAGGAAGGACCTGACGGGTTTGGACAACATCGTGGTTCCTGGACGGGTCAGTTCATTGAAATAATTAAATTAGAACACAAACTTAATTAAAAAAGAATCAACTGGTCGCCTTTGGTGAAGCTGCTCAGCAGGAGAACATCCGGCCTCCCTGACGTCTCCGTTTGCTCTGCAGGAGTTCATCCGGTTGGGGTGTCTCAGCAAACTCTCGGGGAAGGGTCTCCAGCAGAGGATGTTCTTCCTGGTATGACGCTTTCAGCTCCAGTGAATAAAGACCACCTGAAGATCTCCTCTGATTCTTCTTCTCCTTGCAGTTCAGCGACTGTTTGGTGTACACCAGTCGAGGGACGACTCCATCCAACCAGTTCAAGGTCCACGGTCAGCTGCCGCTCTACGGCATGACGGTACGGCAGCAGCTCCTGCAGGTTTCCTCAAGCATACCCATGATTCTGCAGACCCGCTGGATTCTCCACGTCTGTTTCAGATCAGAGAAAGCGAGGATGAGTGGGGGGTCCCACACTCCTTCACCCTGTTCGGGCAGCGGCAGTCGCTGGTGGTCGCCGCCAGGTAGGCGACTCGGTTCTCCGTCGGAGGAACGGCCTTCACAAGCTGAGACTCTGTTCCTGTGTGCAGCTGTGCAGCAGAGATGGAGCGCTGGGTGGAGGACATCCGGATGGCCATCGACCTCTCGGAGCAGAGCAGCGGCCCCCACGCCGACCTGCTCCCCCCCAGCCTTCCAGAGCACAGTGAGTGTCCAGTCAGGATCCTCGGACCCACCGGGGGGTTTCTGCCCCTCCTCCAGCTGTGCTCTGACCTCCTCTCGGGTCTTCTGATCTCTAACCTGATGTTTCCTATGATTCATAGCTGTTCGTTTTTCTGCACGAAAACCTGCTGTCTTTGTTTACCTCCTTTAATCTGACTTTCATCTGCTTTGATCTCAGACCGCTCAGAAATTGAAAGTGTAACAATTAGAATGCAGATAGCCAGATCAAAGCAGATGAAATCCAGATCAAAGCAGATGAAACTCAGATCAAAGCAGATGAAACAGATCAAAGCAGATGAAACTCAGATCAAAGCAGATGAAACAGATCAAAGCAGATGAAATTCAGATCAAAGCAGATGAAACACAGAAAGCAGATGAAACACAGATCAAAGCAGATGAAACTCAGATCAAAGCAGATGAAACACAGAAAGCAGATGAAACTCAGATCAAAGCAGATGAAATTCAGATCAAATCAGACGAAACTCAGATCAAAGCGGATGAAATGCAGATTAAAGCTAGCTTCTTCCTCTTTTTTTTACCTTTTCTTGATTAAGAAAACACTTTCTTGAAAAGTTTTTGAGCGTTATAAACTTACTTTAGCTACTTTGATCGGATTAACTTCAAAAATGTCAGCTAAACTGAATGTTTTACTACCTAAAACTACATATATGAGCCCAGCGGGAGCACGTTTGTATTTTTTCATAAACCCTATGCTCCTCAGAGCTGTCAGAAGATGGAGCTGAGCTGGAGTCGGAGGAGGAGCTGGGCGGCCTGCGCACCTCCCTGGACCGTCAGTGTCCGCGGGGAAACACCACCGTGCACGTCTGCTGGCATCGCAACACCAGCGTGTCCATGGTGGACTTCAGCATCGCTGTGGAGGTGGGTGTTTGGGCTCCTGTGTGTGTCCCTCAGAAACCTTCAGGGTCCCCAGTCTCTGTGTTCTGCTGCACAAGTGATTGCCTTGCTTTTACTGACATCTGCTGGAGGACAACGGTACTGCAGGGACTGAAACCCTTTAGAAAATTTCAGACCCTTTGTGGAAATAAATTGCTCTGGTTTACAATAAAACACATTTTCCATTAAATGTTTTTAATATTCCTTTACTGTGATTGTTTTTTGGTCACTTTCTGCTGTACTGCAGAACCAGCTGTCAGGAAACCTGCTGAGGAAGTTTAAAAACAGCAACGGCTGGCAGAAACTCTGGGTGGTCTTTACCAACTTCAGCCTCTTCTTCTACAAGTCTCACCAGGTCAGTTGTCTGTTCTGTGGTCCCCCTGCAAAGCGAGGGACAAAGCTTCACCCCCCCATCTCTCTGCAGGATGAGTACCCTCTGGCCAGCCTCCCCCTGCTGGGATACTCCGTCACCGTCCCTGCAGAAGCAGAGAACATCCACAAAGACTACGTCTTCAAGCTCCACTTCAAATCCCACGTGTACTACTTCCGGTCAGAGAGCGAGTACAA
Organism: Oryzias melastigma; assembly: GCF_002922805.2. Classification (NCBI taxonomy): domain Eukaryota; kingdom Metazoa; phylum Chordata; class Actinopteri; order Beloniformes; family Adrianichthyidae; genus Oryzias; species Oryzias melastigma. The sequence continues at coordinate 166,890 of NC_050513.1, forward strand.
CTTTGAGAGGTGAGTTTTTGCACCGACACCCACAGAAGCTCACAGAACTCAGTTTATCTGCTGAGAGGAACAACAACTCACAAAGAAAGCTTTTAATGTGGTTGCTTCTGACTGTACAACTTAACTTTTAAAATACATTTGGACATCTTGAGACACTTTGTTTCAAAGGGAGGAGAAGAGTCTGAACTAGAAGCTTCACATTGACAATGTTGGTGAACTTTCTTTATTTTGGACAGAAATTAATTATTTTATAGACAGAGAACAAAGCGTCATCTGCAAAAAAAAAAAAACATTTCCTGTAGGATTTTAGTGCAGACTGGTTTCATAAAAAAAGAAAAAGATAGTGAGCCGAGAAGTCATCCTTGTGGAACTCCAAACTTAATTTAAAAAGCACCAATGATTCATTTTAAAAATTCCTTTCTAAATTCCTGAACTATAATTCACTGTAAATCTGCTACGTCAAATGGCTTTTATTCTTTTCGTTATTTTTTTCCAATAATCCATTTGGATGCTGTCATTCCAGGTGGATGGAGGTGATCCGCAGCGCCACCTGCTCCTCCAGCCGGCCCGCGCTTAACTCCAGGAAGGACCTGTACTGAAGCTCCTCAGACGCTCCTCTGGAGAAGATCTCCAGGCCGCACAAACAGGAGATGCCTCAGTCCAAACACTCGTCCACGTTTCTGTGCCAAACTGGAAGATGCCAACAGTGTTTGTGGGCGCAGGAGCACGGTTTTCCTCTTCGGCTCAATGCCTTTTTGTACATTTTTTTTTACACTGTGAACTATAATTATTGTCGTAGTCAAACTGATTTCAAAGCCAACAGAGATTTCAACCGCCGGATTCTAGTATTTTACACAAAAATGAGACCAAATGTGTTTATGTGAGAAATAAATTAAACAGTTCTGATGTACAGTTGCGTTTTTATGTGTCTGTCATCCAAATAAAAGATCATTTCAGACAAACGAAAGCCTCCAGGGGGCGCCTGAGTGCAGTTAAAACTTCTAAATACCAAAGGCTTTTTTTTTTTTTTGGCTGCTGGAGTGATAAAATGAAGAGGGCAGAGTCAATGACCAAACCTGAAATCAGAATTTTGAGACATTTCAGATTAAGTACATTTCTGATTATTTTGAAATGCTGAAGAAAAAAAAAAAGACTTATTTGCTGCTCGTCTATGTTGATGCTTTCAGAAAAAAACACATTTTTAGAGCTTTATTCCCTCATGTACCTTCAAAACAAAACACGTTTAGAAATAATTTCAAAAAAATGTTAACCTTTCCACAAAAAAAGCTCTTGAATTCTTTAACTTCAATAACAAATCCTGCAGCCTTCTGTGCGAGATTTTTTTCTCACGATTCTTTGTGGACATTTTTACTGAAACAGCTGCGATGATGCTAGTTCGAATGCTGTAATCTGAATTATGATAGCTGAAGTCATTGAAGCCAATAGCTGTAAACGCTGATGCTGATGGACAGATATTAGCTAAATGCCAAATTAGCCTAAAAAAAACTTAAAAAAAGAACTAAGTTAGCCAAAAACGGCTAGCATGTTCCTGAAATATTAGCTAAACTCCAAAATATCCTAAAAAATCTTAATAGTCCAAAAAGCTAGTAGAATGCCAATTATTAATACTTTAAAACTGTAACTTTATAACATATTTATGAAGAATAAAAATGCAGGAATATTATTCCAGAATAGATCAACCTAAACATTAAATAACTTTCAATATTTTTCTCTCTATAAAAATATATTTTGTCTAAATTATACAAGTTATAAATAAGTGCAAGATAACATCGGGTCATTAATAACAAAATAAAATGATCTGGAGGGCCAGATAGAATTACCCGGAGGGCCGGATCCGGCCCCCGAGCCTTGACTTTGACACATGCTTTAGACCCAAATGTACGAAACGATGACAAAACAAGTTAATCAAACCAAGAAAATATTACAAAAGATTAAAAATCGTGATTTTAATAGAATGAAAAAGATTCTAAAATGCAGTCATACATTCAAAGTACAGAAAATAATCTAAATAAATATGAATTTGCATAGAAGACCCCATCATTACAGTTACTAAAATGACTTTAAACTAACAAATGTACAAATTAAACTCATAAAAGGATTTTTTTTTATTTAAAAAATGAAGATGTTATTAAACTTCAGCAGTATCAAAAGTGTTTTTAGTCATATTTCATCCTTTACATAAATCTAATGATTTATTTTTACTCTGAATCTAAGATGTGGATCTGAGGCACAGCAGGTGATCAAGTCCTCTCCTCGTGAGTGACCTCAGAGCGCCGCATCAGTCCCGCGCCTCTCTGTACACGTACGGCAGGCCGTGGTCGCCGTGGGCGTCGTAGCTCTGGAAGCTTTGCCGTGAGGGCCAGTCTGGTTGGTAGGAGGTGGTGCTGTACACAAACACCTGGGTGGTGCTCCCAGCAGGTAGCTCCTCCCCTCCTTCCTCCACCTCCAGCTCCACCAGCGTCCTCTGGTACATGCTGGGCACGCTCTCGAAGTCATCCAGGAACTTCAGCATGCGCTCGTCCACCTCGTAGATCTCCCCGTGGACTCGCTGGCCCTGACCGGGGAGGTTCAGGAGGAACGGGATGTTGTACTTGGTGGCGATGACCAGCGGGTACCTCTGGGTGGTGAGGGCCGTGGCGAGGAACTCCGCCTTCCCGTTGGTGCTGTCGAACATCCGGTAGTGGTTGGGCTGACCCCTCTTCAGGGTGCCATAGACGAAGACCCGAGTCATGAGCGGGAAGGACACCTGAGAGACAGGAAGACACTTACTACCCAGCATGCATCTGTACATGTCAACTAAAGCTGAATTCAAATGAAGTGATTGTGATTCCACATTAGATTAAATCCATTCCTAAAACTGCAGATATGAAGCAACAATAATGTCAGTCTGCGGGAGAACAGATGACAGGTTCATAAACAGGTTAAGATTAACTCGAAGTATCCACTTATTCCCCCTGTGACCTGAAAGCTGAGTCACTAGAGCTGAGACACTTATGACCAAACCCGACGACCAGGCGCAGATTTAGAAACAGAAACACATCAAACTCGCTCAAAACGGAGCATTTAAAGCCAAAAAAACAACCCCCAAAGTGTAATAACTTTCTTTTGCAGCAAACAATGTATTTTGGACGTAATTACGGCATTTAAAGTGTTGTTTTACCTTAAAGGCGTTAGAAAAGGCCGTTTTCGGTTTCTGTGTTACGATGACAGAACAAGGAGGAAACGACCTTCTGCACATGCGCACACCACGCACACTTCCGCAACACTTTTTACAAGCAACTTTATTGACAATGACAGGGTTACAATTCCCTTTTACCCAAAAAGGTTTGATCAAGATGTTTCCTTATTTGTTTAATAGAACTAAAGAATTCCATCAAAACTGTTTATTTATTACATTTTTAGAAATTTCGAATCTTACTACCAAAAATAAAAGTGAACACTTTTTATACATAAATATATTTCATGCGTAAAATTAATAATAATGTGTTGAAACTTTATAAACTTTAGTTAAACATTATATAAATACTTTTTAAATCTGCATTTGCTAAGAAAGACATGGCTCCACTTGTTTTTTTGTTTCACCCTGTGTGACCGAGCTTCTTACCCAATCTCTAAGGGAGCGCCAGCCACCCTACGGACAAAGGTCATTGTAGCCATTTGTATTCAGGACCTTGTCGGGTCTGAGTTGCTGAATTTAGAACCATGGCCTCAGACTTAGCAGAACTCGCCATCATCCGTTCACTTCCCACTCGGCTGCAAATCAGGGCCGGATCTAGCCAGCCCCTGTTGGGGGTGCAAACAGAATATCGGGGGGGAGAGTTGGGGTTTACTGAGAGGTTGGGGTGTAAAATCCTCCCAAACCCCTCAAATCTGTTAAAGGGTTAGTAATGGGGTTGTGGGTCATTTTCGGTGTTAACTGTATTTCGCCTTATATTTACCATTTCCAAATGTTTTGGCGTGTTTTGAGCAAGAAATATTGAAATAAAACGGCATTTTTGAGGCCAAATTTGGCAAACCTGTCTCTTCCGGGTGAAAAGCTCCGTTTTGGTCACGTGGTGCGTGTGACGTAACAGGGGTCAACATAGCAAGATGGCTTCTCCTTAGCGTGTCGGAGCTAGCGATAGCGGCGATATTTCAAGGTCCACAATTCTGTCTTCAGACTCAGATTGTGGAAACATTTGTTCTGAAAGTGACGCTGATTCAGAGGCGCCGGGTGTTTGTGGTTTGAGGACTGTAAAGCCCTATCAATTTGAGCCGGCAGCGCGTAAAGTAAGAGCTCACAATCTGGCAATGACACTGACAGTGACGCTGAGAATGCCCATGAAAACGAAAGCTGTCAGTTTATCAGAGCCATGCTCGAAGCTGGAAGACGTGGAGCATCACGTGAAGCTTTATTTACAGATCGGAACCTTTTGGCGACTCTAAATCAAATCATCAATGACGCTGACTATCCGGGTCGGTAATGCAGAGTTTCATATGCAAAATAAAGAGCTTAGAGACATGTTTGCAGGACCGTCCGCCACTTTATTATTATTTATTTATTCACTTATTTAATCACTTTATTCACATACCCGGAAGCTCTTTCACCACCTTACTGCATGTCTCTGACATGCGCAGAAACCAAAGGAGAATGTAAACAGTGCTCCGTACGCCCCGTTCTCCACATGAATCGTCCCGTTTCAACACACAACAACAACAGGGGATGACAACAGTCTGTCACGTTAGCTAAGTACACTGAAAATTCCGAAAACGATTCCTCTTCAGATGAAAGCATCACACAGAAATGAATGAGATCTGATCTTTCACGGAGGAAGAAATGACTGGTGGACCGCTGCGAGTGTCGATGGTTTCATCAACGGATCTGCAGAGATCCTGCAAGCCACCATCAATGATTAATAAACTGCAAATCAAACAAAGAAACTTCCAAACATGTGCAATGTTTTAAACATTCAGTTTACCTGTTGAAATCAGAAGCTTTTCACAGTTTAGTCGGTCTGGTTCTGCTCACAGTGTTCATTCACAATAGGCTCATTTCGATTGTAAATCTCGAAAATTTACGACTTTAAAAATCATAATTTTATTTTCATTTTTTTTTTGTGGCCCTAATACTCCGTCGTACCATAACACCGATGTTTATAGAATTCAACTTTGCCGCAGCGCACACACATACATGTATCTGCAGACACCCTGGGTCCGCCTGCATTCTGCAGCTGGCGCTGTCTCACTCACATGACGTCAACGCGTCACGTGACCCAAATCGAGCCGTTTCTGAAGCAGGGCGACATGCGAGTGTGATTTGTCGTTGATTTTGTCAAATTTTACAAAAACCTGCGTTTGTCAACGGTAATTATTTGTTATTTTTGATACATTAGAACATGTGGAATATATCTGGATACTTATTTTAGCTTTGTCCCAGCCCATTACTAACACTTTAAAGTCCATGCATGTGTGGCATTTTTCTTGTGAAAGAGAGCAAATAAAAAAAATAATTATTTTGTTTTTGCAATTTCGAGTATTAAGTTTTATTCATTTTTATATTTCTCCTTTTAAATCTCTGTCAATCAAGCTGTTACAGACGGGCTCTGTCCTGTCCATCACAACAGCTCTGCTGCACATGCACTAAACCCCTTGTTTAGCCCTCGTTTAGACCACAAAACCTTCTCTTTTTGTAGTCCTCAATGTACCAAACGAACAAGCTATTACTGCAGAAACTCTTAATTCCTGTTTAAAAATTGTGAAAAATCCACAGATGAACAAATCTTCAGGGATAAAAGAATTTATTTTCATTAAAAGGGAATGGGTTCAAATCCAGCATTTGCATCGTTTCAGTATTTTTTATTGATTTTTTTTTAAATTATCACTAACTTACTCAATACACACTATAAATATTAATCAAAAACATCAGGATAATTCTTTAAACATCATATTATGTATTTTTTTATATGGAAATGAGCTTATCTTTTAGTAATACACGGTAGTGAATCTGATGTAAAAATGAACAAGAGTTCAAATCATCTGTAGTTATATGTGTGTTACTGTTGTCTTTAAAAGTTAACTTTGATTTTAATTTTATTTATTTCTCTAGGACAGTGGACATTAAATTTACCCAGCTGCTATTTTCCATTTGTTGTCCACGGACAGATGGTAAAAACTTAATATAAAACACAATAGTAAAGTTTATACTAAGGAGGAGAGTCATATTGAAATTCAACAGAATATTAAAGACAACCCCGACTTCCTGTTCTCGTTCAGTCCCGCTGTCCGCCTTCATCTCAGGCGCCTTTCCCCGCCCCCGCCTGCAGCCCCCTGGTCTCACCAACGGTACAGGCAAGTCACAAGTCATCTCAAACGCAGCTAATGTCCCGGTACTGTTAGCTTCGCTGTTACAAATACTGTTAGCTTTAAAGAAACAGAGACCTGTGGATTGTCAACTCCTTTCTCGCTTTTTCCTCCGAACTAGAACACAGAGAGAAATAGATGGAGGACAAGAAGGAGTTAAAATTACAGATGATCAAATCATTTTAGCGATAAACAGCAGACGAAAACTTCTAAGAGCTCTTCTGCTGAGAGGCGAGTCTGTCTCTGCTGCTGAGTCTGTGTGTGAGACGAGGGGCGAAGCCACGCCCTCCGTTGTATCTACCAATCATCACTAGCAGCTATTTTGAATGGGAGCCAGGGAGCGCTTTGATTTTCTTGTTTCCATTGTATCATGTTTGGGGGGCAGTCCTTGCATTAGGAGGGACATGCCTAGATCCAGCCTTACTGCAAACCATTCCAAAGCATGCTGGAAGTTCTGGTTCGATGAAGCCAACAGAACAACATCATCTGCAAAGACCAGAGAGGAAATCCTGTGGTCCCCAAACCAGACCCCCTCCAGCCCCTGGTTGCGCCTAGAAATTCTGTCCATAAAGACTATGAACAGAACCGGTGATAAAGGGCAGCCCTGCCGGAGTCCAACATGCACCGGGAACAGGTCTGACTTACTGCCGGCCATGTGAACCAAGCTCCTGCTCCAGTCGTACAGAGACCGGACAGCCCTGAGTAAGGCTCCCCGGACCCCATACTCCCAGAGCATCCTCCACAGGACACTAGGGGGAACGCGGTCGAACGCCTTCTCTAAATCCACAAAACACATATGGACTGGATGAGCGAACTCCCACGAACCCTCCAAAACCCTGAAGAGGGTGTAGAGCTGGTCCACTGTTCCACGACCAGGATGGAAACCGCACTGTTGTTCTTGGATCTGAGGTTCGACTATCGGACAGACTCTCCTCTCCAGTACCCTGGCGTAGACCTTCCAGGAAGGCTGAGGAGTGTGATTCCCAGGTAGTGGGAACACATCCTCCGGCGCCCCTTCTTGAAAAGGGGAAAAGGGGAACCACGTGTCAGCCAAGACACTCCCACAGCATCCTGAGACTTGAGGTACTCGGATAGACCTCATCCACCCCTGGAGCCTTCCACCAAGGAGCTTGTTGACTACCTCATTGACTTCAGCTTGGGTGATGGACAGCCCCGCTCCAACGTCCTCAAGGGGTCCTGGAGAAAACCCCCAGAAAGATTTTTTTTTTTTAATTGAAGAAAAAATAAAAGAAACACAAGTATTAAGAGCGCCTGGAGAAAACCTCTAAAAAGTTTTTTTTTAAAAAACAATCTTTTTACAGAAAAGAAACACAAAGACTCTAAACATCAGTGGGGGTGGGGGGGAAATGTACCTGGAGAACCCCCCCCCCCCGTAGAAAAAAAAAAACATTTATAAAAATGTATATACATACAGTTGTTCCAGTCCAGAGCTTCTGGAGAGTGAATGGGTGTGTGATTGAGGCCCTGAGACAGACTGGAGACCTGTCCAGGGTGAACCCCACCTTCGCAGATCAGTAGCCGGGTTAGGCTCCGGCACCCCTGCGACCCCGAGAGGGACGACGCGGTCAGGAAAATGAATGAATGTATAGATTGAAAAAATGGGATTCAACACCATGTTGTCATGTTCATAATAATGGTGAAAGAAGGAAAATGATGATCACGGAGGATTTTATTTGACAGGTATGGTGTATTTTGTTTTGAAAGAACCTTGTTTAATTGCTGCAAAAAAAGGGCTGCCAAAGTGGCTTAAAATTATATATAGTAAAATACAACACTGTTGTAATTCAATTGTTGTAAATATTTTAAAGCTATGTTTTTTAAAAGGAAATAACACAATAATATAAATAAAACATTATATATATATACATATTCAATTTTGTATTGCTTTGGATGAATAATACCAATAATCACTATTGTTTTAAAAATGTATTTTAAAAAATAAGCTCAAAAATGTGGCTGATCAGCCAGCGAACTTTTTTTTTATTAATTGACATTAGACTAAAAATATTTACTTAAGTAAGATTTAAAACAACTTTAAAATGGCCATCAAATATGCGACTCAGACCTACGAAATCCATACCGGATCGGTCGAGGCCCGGGTTAACAACGACCGCCATCGGTGCTGTTCACCGACAGGGTGCCGGTGGAAATTGGACTACTGTTGGTGGAAGAAGGAGAGGAGGAAGGCGGGTTCGTAGGGAGAGGGAGAAGAGGAAAGTCACTAGTGTTGGACTGAGAGTTGGGACTTTGAATGTTGGAACTATGACAGGAAAGGGTAGAGAGTTAGTGGACATGATGCAGAGGAGAAAGGTAGACATACTGTGTGTCCAGGAGACCAGGTGGAAAGGTAGCAAGGCTAGAAGTTTAGGAGCAGGGTTCAAGTTGTTCTATCATGGTGGAGATGGGAAGAGAAATGGAGTAGGAGTTATCCTAAAGGAGGAGTTTGTTAGGAGTGTTGTGGAGGTAAAAAGAGTGTCAGATAGAGTGATGAGTCTGAAGATAGAAATGGAGGGTGTCATGTTCAATGTTGTTAGTGGGTATGCCCCACAGGTAGGATGTGAGCTGGAAGAGAAGGAGAAGTTCTGGTTGGATCTTGATGAAGTGATGATGAGCATCCCTGGAAATGAGAGAGTTGTCATTGGTGCAGATTTCAATGGTCATGTTGGTGCAGGAAACCGAGGTGATGAGGAGGTGATGGGCAGGTTTGGTATCCAGGAGAGGAATGTAGAAGGACAGATGGTGGTTGATTTTGCAAAAAAGATGGAAATGGCGATAGTGAATACATTCTTTGAGAAGAGACAGGAACATAGAGTGACCTATAAGAGCGGAGGTAGAAGCACACAGATAGACTACATCTTGTGTAGACGGTGTAATCTGAAGGAGATCAGTGACTGTAAAGTAGTGGTTGGTGAGAGTGTTTCCAGACAGCACAGGATGGTGGTGTGTAGAATGACTCTGGTGGTGAAGAAGATGAAGAAAGAGAGGGCAAAGGCAGAGAAGAGGACAAACTGGTGGAAGCTGAAAAAGGAAGATTGTTGCATGACTTTTAAGAAACAGTTGAAACAGGCTCTGGGTGGTCAGGAGGTACTCCCAGATGACTGGATAACTACAGCTAATGTGATCAGGGAGACAGGTAGGAGTGTACTTGGTGTGTCATCAGGAAAGAGAGTTGATAAGGAGACTTGGTGGTGGAATGAGGAGGTGCAGGAGTGTATACGGAGTAAGAGACTAGCTAAGAAGAAGTGGGACACTGAGAGGACTGAGGAGAGTAGACAGGAGTACAGGGAGATGCAGCGTAAGGTGAAAGTAGAGGTGTCAAAGGCCAAACAAAGAGCTTATGATGACTTGTACGCTAGGTTGGGTAGTAAGGAGGGAGAGACTGACCTGTACAGACTAGCAAGGCAGAGAGATCGAGATGGGAAGGACATGCAGCAGGTTAGGGTGATCAAGGATAGGAATGGTAATGTGGTGACAGGTGTCAGTGGTGTAATGGAAAGATGGAAAGAATACTTTGAAGAGTTGATGAATGAAGAGAATGAGAGAGAACAAAGAGTAGAAGAGGTGACGGTTGTGGAGCAGGAAGTAAGAAAGATTAGTAAAGGTGAAGTGAGAGGGGCTTTGAAGAGGATGAAGAGTGGAAAGGCTCTTGGTCCTGATGATATACCTGTGGAGGTATGGAAGTGTCTAGGAGAGATGGCAGTGGAGTTTTTGACCGGGTTGTTCAACAGGATCTTAGGTGGTGAGAAGATGCCTGAGGAATGGAGGAGAAGTGTGATGGTGCCCATTTTTAAGAATAAGGGAGATGTGCAGAGTTGTGGTAACTACAGAGGAATAAAGCTGATGAGCCATACAATGAAGGTGTGGGAAAGAGTAGTGGAAGCCAGACTAAGAGCAGAAGTGAACATTTGTGAGCAGCAGTATGGTTTCATGCCAAGAAAGAGCACTACAGATGCAACATTTGCTTTGAGGATGTTGATAGAGAAGTACAGAGAAGGTCAGAGAGAGCTCCACTGTGTCTTTGTAGATCTGGAGAAAGCTTATGACAGAGTGCCCAGAGAGGAACTATGGTATTGTATGAGGAAGTCTGGAGTGACAGAGAAGTATGTCCGAGCAGTGCAGGACATGTATGAGGGCTGTAAGACAGTGGTGAGGTGTGCTGTAGGGGTGACAGAGGAGTTCAAGGTGGAGGTGGGATTACATCAGGGATCAGCTCTGAGCCCCTTCCTGTTTGCAATGGTGATGGACAGACTGACGGATGAGGTTAGACAGGAATCACCATGGACTATGATGTTTGCAGATGATATTGTGATTTGTAGTGAGAGCAGGGAACAGGTGGAGGTGGAGTTAGAGAGGTGGAGGTTTGCCCTGGAAAGGAGAGGAATGAAGGTTAGCCGCAGTAAGACAGAGTACATGTGTGTGAATGAGAGGAACCAGAGTGGAAGAGTGAGGTTACAGGGAGAAGAGATAAAGAAGGTGGAGGAGTTTAAGTATTTAGGGTCAACAGTACAGAGTAATGGAGAGTGTGGAAAAGAAGTGAAGAGGAGAGTGCAAGCAGGTTGGAATGGGTGGAGAAAAGTGTCAGGTGTGATGTGTGACAGAAGAGTTTCAGCACAAATGAAAGGAAAGGTGTACAAGACTGTGGTGAGACCAGCCATGTTGTTTGGACTAGAAACAGTGGGACTGAAGAAAAGACAGGAAGCAGAGCTGGAGGTAGCAGAGATGAAGATGCTGAGGTTCTCTTTGGGAGTGACCAGGATGGATAGGATCAGGAATGAATACATCAGAGGGACAGCACATGTTAGAGGTTTTGGAGATAAAGTCAGAGAGGCCAGACTGAGATGGTTTGGACATGTTCAGAGGAGAGACAGTGAATATATTGGTAGAAGGATGCTGAGTCTAGAGCTGCCAGGAAAGAGGTCTAGAGGAAGACCAAAGAGGAGGTTTATGGATGCAGTGAATGAAGACATGAAGGTGGCTGGTGTTAGAGTGGAGGATGCTGAAGACAGGCTTAGATGGAGGAAACTGATTCGCTGTGGCGACCCCTGAAGGGAAAAGCCCAAAGGAAAAGAAGAAGAAGAGATTTGACAACATCAAGGTGCAGTACCGTTTACTGCCTGCGTGCATCGCTGTCTCCCTCCCTTCTCTCAAAGGGCGAAACGCGCATGACAGAACGATGACGTAAGCACGTCTGCAGCCTAGCAGCAGAAACGACGGCGTAAACAAAACAGCCAGCTACACAACATCTATTGCTAATTGCTAAACGTTTATTTAAATATTTTTCTTAAAACTGTAAATGTAGCGAAATTGTTTTGAACGGGAACATTGTCTGTTAGCATTTCTATCGATTATTTATAAATTAAAAACCTGTCTTGTATTTATAGACTCAGAAAACGACACCGTTACAGTTAGCTTAATAGCATTAGCTAGCATCAAGTAACGGGATTTTGTAGTTCTTTCTGCTGTTCTTTAATTTAATTGTATATTCCCACGGTTACTTCATCTATATATTTTATAAACACATTCCAGCGTTGTTGTTGCTTTTCGTCATGTCATAAATCCCGGTACCGAATCCTCCGCGCGGCGGATGCGGGCTGGAGAAGCGGAGCTGCGGGACCGATGAGCTTCTCTGACGGCGGACGGAGATGTTTAGCCTGATGGCCAACTGTTGCAACTGGTTAAAGCGCTGGAGAGAGCCCGCCAGGTGAGCCCCGCGATCCGTGCACCGCAAGCGAGCGCGCGGACGCTCCACAGCATCCGTGCCCGGTGGGGGTGGGGGGTTCAGTCCGGGCCTGTCTGAGCAGACTACATGTGGAGGATTCATTCTGATGCTCGGACTTCTTTGATGCTTCAGATGAATTGTTTTAATAGAAAATGTGTTTGAATTAATTAATATTAACGCCACATTACAGTTTTTATGATATTTAAAAGTAAAAAAATATCTTATCCATGAGAATTTGACCTGTCTGCGAATGTAAAGCAGCAAAAGGCCAGCGTTAAGTAAACATCACTTAACTGACGTGGTAACTATGAGACATCTGATCCTCTGGATTTACTCTGAAATCCTCCGGTAATCCCGCAGACAGCTCGGAGCTGCAGATCTTCTGCCTGCAGCCGGTTAGGCCGGCATGGGTTAGTGCGCAGCTCTCTGCCTCAAGAGTTCCTCAAGAACTTCCATCCATGACGTCCAGCTGGCTCCAGAGGACGGTTAGATGGATTGTGCAGTTGATGTCTTTCAGGCGCAAGTGTCAAAGTTAAGTATGAGGACCGGCGCTCTCAGGAGGCGATCAGTAGGTGCTTTGAGGTAGAGGACCGGCGTGAGGTGGAGGTGTCCAGCTGCTGCGCTCGGTTCTGCTGTGTAAGAAGAATTATTTCTGATCTGTAGAAGGGTTGCAGTGGTGTGGAGCGTCTTTCAGAGTAACTGGTTTAGCTCCTGTCTGCAGGTGACAGAAGGTTCTGCTTATTCATTTTCTCTCATGCATGAATTCTGTTTCATGCAAACATGCACAAAGTTTGTGTTTATCTCATTTAAATCTGCACAATGAGTCATTAAAAAAGCTGCGTGCTGTTCTAGGTGAGCATAGTGACGCACTCAACCCCCTCCGTGTTGGTCTCTGACTCGTCATTCAGATTAATATCTGGATTATCTGTTCCATAAGTGCGTCACCAGATCTCAGTGAGGCTGCAGGTTGATGTTGGGATTTAGGTTCAGGTTGATTCATTTTTCCCTGCTGCTCTACAGAAAAGTGACCTTGGTGATGGTTGGGCTCGACAACGCTGGAAAGACGGCCACGGTGCGCGGCATCCAGGGGGGTGGGTATCTGCTGAAGATGATTATTAACGAGAGTGAAAATGTTTCCTGTGAATAAACAGCATCATGGTACATATTTGGTGACGCTTGTCTGATGTTTCCCTCAGAGAATCCGCAGGATGTTGCTCCGACTGTGGGATTCTCCAAGGTGGACCTGAAGCAGGGCAAGTTTGAGGTCACCATATTTGACCTCGGGGGAGGAAAGAGGATCAGGAGCATCTGGAAGAACTACTACTCGGAGTCGCATGGCGTGGTGTTCGTGGTGGACTCCAGCGATGTCCAGCGCATCCAGGAGACGCGGGAGACCATGGCGGAGGTCCTGCAGCACCCGCGCATCGCAGGCAAACCGGTGCTGGTGTGAGTGACCGTTCCACAGCCGCCGACACCAATGTGGGACTCTCAGGAATGTTTCAAATGTTTTTCGTTCCATTTTCAGGCTGGCCAACAAGCAGGATCAGGAGGGAGCGCTGGCTGAAGCGGACATCATCGAGAACCTGTCCTTAGAGAAGCTGGTTAACGAGAACAAGTGTCTCTGTCAGATCGTAAGTGTTTCTGCAGCTGCTGTGAGATGAGTTCGTGCTTCTGGAGGATTCATCCTCTGTTCTGGTCTCAGGAACCCTGCTCTGCCGTCATAGGCTACGGAAAAAAGGTGGACAAGTCCATCAAAAAGGGCCTGAGCTGGCTCCTGAACAACATTGCCAAAGACTACGAGGCCATCGCCGAGCGCGTGCAGAAGGACACCGCCGAGCAGCGCGCTCTGGAGGAGCAGGACAAGAAGGAGAGGGCAGAGAGGGTCCGGAGGATCCGGGAGGAGAGGTGAGGAAACGCGGCTCGACAACAGGAGGAGTTCTGCATAAAAACGTAGGAAAAGTGTGGTGAGATGACGTTCTGTCCACAGAGAGCGGCAGGAGCGCGAGGAGGCAGAACGAGATGGCAGGCTGATCCAAGAAGAGGAGCTGGAGGACGAGAACATCCAGAACCCCTTCCAGCCAATAGGAAGTGTGGTTTCTAAGGTGCGCTCGGCAGCACATGTTCCATTAATGCTGGTTTGCAGAGCTAACCGTCTGTTTTTCTGTTGTCAGAATGAGGAAAGAGAGAAGATGAGGCTCGGAGAGCAGCAGGAGGGCGGGGCTAACCGCTTTGGGACATGGGTGGAGCAGGAGGAAGAGGAGTTTGAGGAGGACAACGGCGGGGAGCCAGATGGCACCAGACAAACGCCAGAAAACAGCAGCTCAGGTGAGCGTTCATGCAAACGAAGGCGGTCGCTGGAAGCAGCGCTCTGCTCCGGAACGCTCAGAACCTTCTCATGCGAACGATGGCGATTTAATGAGATAATTAGTGAACGAAGAGACCACATTTCATCACTTCACCTGAACTCCAGAGCCTGAAGCGCTTCTGCGTCTCCTTCCTCAGCAGGGGAGCAAAGCAAGAAGAAGAGCAGCAAGCTGCACCTGAAGAGGAAACACAAAGTGGACCCTCTGAGGACGGAGGACAGACCTGTGGAGAGCCCCACGCCTCCACCCCCTCCAGGTGAGTGCAGCCTCCTCACCTGCAGCAACAGCTCCCACCTACTTCCTGTGGCTCACCTGACTCACGTCTGTGAGCTGTGGCTCAAATCTCAGGGGTCCAACCCACGAGAGTTGGTGACGACCATGGATTGGAAATCACGGGACATACGGCGTGACAGATGTGTTGCATTGCTACGCATCAAAAGTACAAAAAGAAGCACAAAAGACACAATGTTTTGCAATCGACTTCAAAAATCTTAACAACAAAATAATCTGACAGGAGGAATCATCACAGGACAGATTTTAACAGAGAGAAATTAGGCTGAGAACCGTGAACTGTGCTCTAAAGTGAGTACTAGCAACTCGCGATTAGCTTGCTTGATTGGTTCTTCAATGTATGTTTTTATTAATGTTTTATGTTTTAAAACATGGCAGATGTTATTCACACGTATTTACGTGAAACCAGCACAAAAACTGATATAAATTCACTGTTGCTGTTGTTTTTAGCATTTTGGCTCCGCCTCCCGGGGGAGAGGCAAGGTAGTTTCTAGCAGGGAGAGTGAGAGTGGAAGCAGACGGCTCAACAAGACATGAACACACAGACACACTAAAGGCAGTTCACGGTGGAACTGAATAAATAAAATGTGCATTGTGAAAAGTGCCGTACTGAACCGTGGAACGAGTATCGAACAGTTCCGTTTTATATTGAACATTGTTACATCTCTAGTTTGCACATCATTTTTGAAATACGTGCCATCGACCGGAGAAAGCCCAACTAGAACAAACAGCGCTAACGCTAATGCTAGCTGTCTGCTCAGTGACATAAACACAGCAGAGAGCAGATGTTAGTGAAGGAGCTGTGGATGTAAACTTTAACCTGCCTCAACATTTACTGTTATTATCTCTGTGTTTGGAATCTTAACAGTCTCCAGATGTATTTGATGTTATCATCCAAGTTCTAGTTTAGAAGTGTTTCTTGTATCAGCTAAAGATTCAGAATACTTTTATTGTCATTGTTGCACAGGGACCTTGTGATACAACAAAAAATCTGGTGCTCTCCAGCCAATAAAATAAAATAGACAGAAAAATATATGTGTATTATATAAAGATGCTAGCAGGAGCCTTACTCTCAAAGTACTATGAAATTGTCTATTTGATTGTAAATTTTGAATGCAATTGAGATGTTTTTACCATATATAATAAAATAAGTAATTCAAGTTGTAGTTTCAGGGGAAAATGTGAAAAGGGGTGTTTTTATAGCACTTTGATGTGTTTCTAATAGGGAAAAAGCTTTGATACTAAACTTTATCAGTCATTCATGCCATTGAACTTCATCAGTCTCCCTCCTTTCTGGTCTTGGGTGACAATCATTTACAAGCTCTGTTTTATGGATTTTAGCACAGAGGCAAAATAATAGAAGCCGTTAATTTGACAGCAACACATTACCTGTAGCAGTAGAATGCGCAATTCTTGCACTATTTAGAGATTAATCTTTATATATGATAAATATTTAAATGTACCACAGGGTTAGTCATTTTCTAAGCTTGAATTCGAGCCATATTTTGTAAAAATCGGTTAAGAAATGAGGGAGCTAGCCTGATTTTTGTGGTTGATGTCTCCCTGACCTCCACTGAAAGAGCTGCGTTCTGCCGCCGTGACTCAAAGCATAACGATAGCGCCTGTCATGGCTCACAACTCAAATCTCGTGGGTCACGACTCAAATCTTGTGGGTCAGGACTCAAATCTCGTGGGTCAGGACTCAAATCTCGTGGGTCAGGACTCAAATCTTGTGGGTCAGGACTCAAATCTCGTGAGTCATGACTCAAATCTCGTGAGTCATGACTCAAATCTCGTGAGTCATGACTCAAATCTCGTGAGTCATGACTCAAATCTCGTGGGTCATAACTCAAATCTCGTGGGTCATAACTCAAATCTCGTGGGTCATAACTCAAATCTCGTGAGTCATGACTCAAATCTCGTGAGTCATGACTCAAATCTCGTGGGTCAGGACTCAAATCTCGTGAGTCATGACTCAAATCTCGTGAGTCATGACTCAAATCTCGTGGGTCAGGACTCAAATCTTGTGAGTCATGACTCAAATCTCGTGGGTCAGGACTCAAATCTCGTGGGTTATGACTCAAATCTCGTGGGTCACAACTCAAATCTTGTGGGTCATGACTCAAATCTCGTGGATCAGGACTCAAATCTCGTGGGTCAGGACTCAAATCTTGTGGGTCAGGACTCAAATCTCGTGGGTCAGGATTCAAATCTCGTGGGTTATGACTCAAATCTCGTGGGTCAGGACTCAAATCTTGTGGGTCAGGACTCAAATCTTGTGGGTCAGGATTCAAATCTCGTGTGTCACGACTCAAATCTCGTGGGTCAGGACTCAAATCTCGTGGGTTATGACTCAAATCTCATGGGTCACGACTCAAATCTCGTGGGTTATGACTCAAATCTCGTTGGTCACCACTCAAATCTCGTGGGTCATAACTCAAATCTCGTTGGTCACAGCTCAAATCTCGTGGGTAGCGGCCCACGAGATTTGAGCTGTGACTCCGGAGTCGTGAGTATGGTGAGTCTTCTCTCTGGAGCTCTGCAGGAGGACGTTTGCGGTTTCAACAGAGACTTGTGTTTTTTCTGAGCCTGAACAACTTCTCTGAGCATTCTTTGGAAGAGTTCAAGGAAGATAAACTCTGAATGAACTCCAGAGCGTTTCCCTGAAACGTTTCACTTCATCATCTCCTCCAAGCTGTGTGTTTCTGTGTGTGACTGTAAACAAAGAGCTCTCAGCGGGTTTCCTCATCAGCTCTCTGTCTCCTCAGTGGGATGGGCCACACCTAAAGCCTCTAGACTTCCTAAACTCGAGCCCCTCGGAGACTCCAGACATTCGGGTAAAGCTGGCCGTGAAAACGGCCTCCGCCGTCACCGCCGCCTCATTAACTCGGTCTCCATCATCCGTTCAGGGTTTCCTCCACGCAGTGACGTTTAGATTGGATCCTAGTGGGAGCAGCTGATTCCTGTTCCTGTCAGACAGAGTTCTTGTGGAGGAAACCCTGAACTGTGTCTGAGTACTAATGAATGTCACAGACTCATCTCTGCCCCCCCACCAGGCATGTGCTTGACTGTGTGCGGAGCCTCCGCGGTTCCAAACGTCACTGATCTGGGCCGTGTGGTCTGTGATTGCTGCTGTTGTCTGGAGTCTGGCATGAAGCATGAGCCGCTCTCCAACATGATGGACGGACCTGATTGACCTTCTCTCTCCCTCCACAGATTTTTACAAGAAACCGCTCCCGCCTCTTGCCAATAGACAGCGTCCTAACGGCGACTCTCATGACGTCATTTTCTAAACTTTTTTTTTTTTTACCCAGAAAAGTTACAGATCAGTCATGGATATTTCCTGTTTTGTTTTTCTTCTCTGAAGCACCTGGTGTGTGACGACCAGAACAGGACCGGCGGCGGCGGCGCTGCAGTGCAGAGGACTCGGATCAGTCCACTCCCACCTGACTCGGACTTACAGAACCTTAACTGTTCCGTTCTTACTGAACAAACGCACGTTTAGTGCCGAGCTCTTATTTTTCTACAGTATTAGAACGCTTGGACCTTTTATTCCCCTCAGAAACACTCATGAATGTATCAGCCATTCCTGAATCAAATTATGATTTTTTTATTTTTGCACCTGAGATTCAGAACAGTGAGCAGGAAGAGGAGCTCTTCTGTACTTTTATATGACTGAAACGTTTTGTGATAAGTCTGTGTTCGCTTCAAATGATGTTCAAATGAAAAAAAGAGGTGGGGTTTATCCTGCTGGCGTTGTGGCGCTGCGTCTGTCCGCTTTGTGTCGTTCTGCTGGAAACATTGTTTCTGTCTGTGGCTCCATTTTCCACTTCGCCGTCCCAGAAGCCTTTGCAGCTGGCGGGACTGGTCTCGACATGAGGAGGAGTCGTTCAAAGCTCATGACTGTATCCCGTCACACGGCAGAACATTGTGATGTCATTGAAACATGTCGTATCTGACCCGTGTAGTGCGAACCGCTTTTGTTAATGACCTGGATGTTTAAAACAAAAAAAGCTTTTTTTTCTACACAAATGCAGTTTTGTAAGCGCACAATTAAAGATGTTTTTCGTACGACTTCCCTGTCATTTTTGTTCTGTGAGCTGCTGCGGTTAAACCGGAGCGGTGAGGTGTTGATGTGTTTTTGGCTCAACATGAACTTCAGTTGGTTCAATCCCCATCCTCTAATGAGCTGTCAAACCGCTGCGCGCCCGTCACAGCTTATGGTAATGCAGTGTTGCTGCTAAATGGCTCATAAGCAGACTGTTGTCAATTTGTAATCACGTGTGGGATTGAGACGAACAGCATGAAATGATGCCATCAAAACATTTTAGAAAAACGAAATTATAAACAATCTGAGCAGATTTTATTCTAACAGTTTATATCTCGGCTAATGTTATTCACACATATGAGATCGAGCACAAAAACTGATGGAAAGTCATGTTGGCCAGATGAAAGATGCGTTTTAATTGTGTCTAAGGCTGAATGTAGCTGTTATAATAGGAGATATTTGTTGTTTTATGGGGTATTTTAAGGGGTAATTGTAAAAACAGAATATTTTAAGTACAGCTATTAAGCCACTTATTTTCAACTTTCAAAATAAGAGCGTACAAAAAATTGAAGCACCAGCTGGATGTATTTTAGAAATCAGGTGTAAATTGTCACTTCCTTGTGTAACTATATATTTTTGACAATTTCCAATTTATTTGATCCTTGTTTACCTTTACTTTCCCAGAGATCAGACACGATTATGAGCAAAAACAACTCAGAGCAATGTCAAAGCATAACTCAACCGGTACTAGGTTTACTTTAATGTGAGACACGCTGATGCTCTCTGACTTTAGTCTGTTTTTAGTGATTCTGTGAACTCAGAAATGTAATCAACTTTAACTGGACAGAAAAGATCTTCTGCAGATCTACGTCTCATCCCCGTCATGGAAAGCTAGCGTTAGCATTAGCATCAATTAGAAGAAGAAAATCTGAATGACCTTCATAATCAAACCAGCAGCATTCAGTGAATTTCCTGTTACCATTGTCTAACTTTAGAGAGAAATAATCCACGACTTGTTTAATATCATCCAGAGGGTTTTGGGGAAGCAGCTGTGGAGGATTCTGCAGGAGGAATACTGACATTTGTACTTGTGAACGATTTAAGGGAGGAAAACGAATACAGTTAGGTATTACATTTACAAAATAAACATTGTTCATTTTTCTTTTAAAATTGGTAAGGTTACCTATTATTATTATTATTGTAAATTGCTTTAAACAGCATTCAGCTGTCATATGTGTGAGTCTGTGTGAGAGTTGGCAGCTCAAGGAAATGAAAAAAAGTAATCTGATGTAATTCTATTTAAATGTGACCACATTTAGTGTTCATTTAATGAAATTAATCTATGTTTGTTCATAATACTTGTAAAAAAAATGACATATTTATTCATTTCCAGGGTTAACACAAGTGTTGCTGTTTGAGAGGTTAGCACCTATTTAAAATGCATCACCAAATACATTTTGAAATACATCTGCTGTAGGTTTGCTACGACAGGTTTGTGTAAATGTGTAACTTTATAAATATTAGGTACAGTAAATAAAGTTACCCAATCAATATATGTAAATATTCTAAGTTAATTTGAAATAAAGATGTTAGTATATTGATGTTTCGTTAAAAAAAAAAAAATGTTCTGCTTGTTTAAAATTTAAAAGGAACATTTAAAAAAAGGAATAACATAGTTAAAAAAACAACTCCAACCCAGATTTTTTGGGTAAGGATATTTTCAGGAGCATGTGAATAAAACTATAAAATTATTTGAATTTAGGAATTTTATTTGCCAAATTAATTGGGTTTTTTTTGTGAAAAGGTAAAGATGTAATGTAATATTTTCACATAACATTTTACGGTAATTCTACCTAAGAAAAGTGAAATAAATCTTATTTTTCTTCTTTTTTAGGGGGGACTTTTGAATATTTTTAAATGCTATTGCAGGAAACTTTCTGGAATACTGTAAAACGAGTTGATTGAAAAAGTTTGTCCTAAAGGCACAAAAGTGTTTGAGGGTAAACTTGTGTAGTTTTTTATTTTGTGTGAGAATTCTGTCAGTTTGAAGAGTTGTTGCACTTTTAGAAAGAAGTTAAACATGTAGATAACTAAAAAGTGTTTTTTTGTAGTATTTAATGTTACTTTTATAGGAGTTCTTGAAATACCATCATGTATTGTTGCTTTATTCATCTCCCAGTTGGTGTTTAGTATCTTTCTGTGCTGCAAAGGTTTGAACATGAAGGTTTCTTTAATTCACATGTTTTTAATGCCAGTTTAACCATGAGACACCAAGCTCCTCCTCCTCGTCCTGTCGCCCTCAGCGCCGCACGTTCAATACTCTTTGTGTGGTACAGGCGTTCAGAAGCGTTTCCGCCAGCGCGCTCCGTGACATTAGGATCCCAGCATGTCTCAACCCAACCATGAAGTCAAATTTAATTAAAGGCAGCTGCTCCTGCAGGAGGACTGGAGGTTAGCAGCATGTTTTACCTGCATGTATGGGAGGCCTGAGGGAGAAGGCTTCCTCTTGTTCTTCTGCAGCATCAGCAGGTTTGATGCTGAAGTCTCTTCGTCTTTTCCCTCTATATGACTCAAGTATCTTCTGAGGGAAAACAGAGGAAAGCATCTTTGCTGGACCGGCGGGAGTCGAACCATCAAACATAAAGGCCTTCATGAGAGCAGGCGAACTCCCTGCTGTGGTAAATCACTGGCAGCAAAGGAGCCGTGAACTGAGATGAAACATTTTCTGCTGCTGCCAGCGGAGCCACCACTCATTCGTAGATGTGCGCTCTGCGGGCTTCATCCTCCTGCTGCCTGAGGAACGCCCGGTGACGCTGCTGCTTTCAGTGACAGGACGATGCAGCGCGGGAGGTTCTGAGGAGGCCTTCAGCTCAAGGACTTTTACTTTGAAAGAGTTGACTTTAGTCCTTGAAAAGCCCACAACAAACGCATGTGTTCCTGTCAGCTGACATGGCCACGTTCTTTTCTAAACACATCCATCTGATTAAAACTAACATTTTGTATTAAATAACATGAAGGGAAAATAGATTCATCACAACCACTGAACTGAAGTCGGAAACAAGAAACAAATAAAGAAATAAAACAACATTTATGACGTAGAAATGTGGAGCCAGCCACTCTGATGACCTTAGAACTTTATAGTCATACTTTTAAATACTTATTAAAAGTTCAACTGTTTCAGAATATTTAATATATATGTTATTTAGTGTATTATTTTTCCTTTTATTCTAAATGCATAATTATAATTTTATATATATACAAATGTCTGTCTGCAACAGACTGGCAACCTGTCCAGGGTGAACCCCGCCTTCGCCCATCAGTAGCCGGGTTAGGCTCCGGCACCCCCGTGACCCCGAGAGGGACGAAGCGGTCAAGAAGATGGATGGATGGACATATGTCTGTATAGATGTATATATATACTGCTCACAAAAATTAAAGGAGCACTTTAAAGAAACACATTAGATACATCAGATCTCAATATGAAGTTGGATATCTA